>NC_043959.1:62593055-62689951 GCF_902148855.1 Sphaeramia orbicularis | reverse complement strand
ATGTTCATAAAGCTCAGATTAAACTTGAGAATTATTAGGTCAGAAACAGAGAAAACTGAAGAAAAAGTGACTTAATCAGCAAATCTGTGATTAAAAGGCTCATATTTGCTAAACCTCCTTTTCTTCGTCTTTGGTTCATTTCTTTGCGTATTTGGACCCTCATAGTTGGAATCTGAACCCTCCAGGTGCTGCAAAGCTATCTTTATATTCATTTGAGTGGATTTCTACAACCTGTTTTAATTCCTGCTTAATTTGTTACATTTTATAACTAGTTACATCACAACATTTGCACATATCAGGTCCAGACTTTTGACGAACATTTCTCCAGTTTGACATAATTGTTTATCAGCAGCGGTTGTACTAAAAACTGAAAATATGTAGAAACTTCGAACCGATTACCTAAAGCGTTCAGTTGTTGGTTGTATTAACGAAGACAAGTGGTTGAACGGGACAGAGCAGCACAGCCAATAACCTGGAGGGGGCGGGGTCATGTGCATTTAAAGGGCCAGCGCTCCAAACCGCCTTTGTGGTGTCATTAGTCAGAAACAGTGTTGCAGATGGACCTGTGGAGTTGAATGAATGAAGAATTCAGAGCCAAACAGAGCATTTACAGTTTATGGAGACCACAGGGACATGTGGGAAAAGGAAGAATTCCATTTAAAAAGAAAAATATCACTCCTTTAAGTGGGTCAGACCAATAAAATAATAGCCAAATAACCTGCAAATAATAAATAAACTACAACTTTCAACTTACAAAATCTTAACAATATTCTGCCTGTTTAAATGTTTTGTGCCTTTGTAGATCTACTGTCATCTGTAATGCACGTATGCAAATGGCAAGTTGAGGCATAATATTGTTAAAATTGCACTTATTTTCTTAAGAAAGTTAAGTTTTTCATTATTCATCATTTTTTGTGAAAGAAATGTTTGTAAATGTAGACATTTCAAAATTTTCATAACTGAATTTTACTTTTTGCACTAAAACAAAGAAAAACTTTGGAATTGTCAATATTTGGAGGCTATTTTTCTATTATTTTACTGGTTCGGTCCACATTAGGTCCTATTGGGCTGTATGTGGCCCCTGAATTAAAATGAATTTGACACTCCTGCTCCTAAGGAAAATAGAATTTCATGTGACATGTATAAGATATTGTACTAATTGAAGAATTCAGACCCAAGCAGAGCATTTACAGTTCATGTAGAACACAGGGAAATGTTTGAAAATGCAGAATTTTATTTAAAAAAGCAAAATATCACTCCTTTAAATGAACATAAAACACACATCTCCATCCACTGTCATTGATCCACCTCATCGTCTAAGACTCAAAATGAATTATCATATATAAAAAGCTCAAACTTTCACTTTCCTGGGTCTCAGGAGGATATAGATGATCATTTTAGTCAAAGCTTCAGTGATCTGCAATAATTCAGCACATGCTTTTGAGCTTTTTTTTTTTTTTTAAGCATTAGAAAAGTTGCTCACGACCTAATTTCATCACCTAATAATTTGTTTAAAATTTGTTTGTTCTTTTTGCTCATAAAAGTGTAATCATTGTTATTGTTGTGCTTTCAGGAATTGACATGCCATTCGCTGCAACAGAAAAGCCCTTCTGTGGATTCACGTACACCCAAACTCCGTCAAATGTGAATGTGCAATGTGCATTTGTTCGAAAATTTCATAAACAAGCACCAACGGGAAATAAGATTTGGATGTGGCATAAGAAGATTCAAGAGGAAGGCTGTTTGTGTTGGAAAAAAGGAGTCCACTTGTGACGTCGGCTGGCCGTTTAGCAGATGGAGACCAGTGAAATGAGGAAGATGAGGCAGAGGCTGGAGATGGCGTGGTCCACTTTTTTTTTTTAATACTTTCAATACTACTTATTTCTAAACTAAGTGCAAGTGCTGAAAAATGCAAATGCCAAGAAAGTGCAAGTGCATATGGAGGTGTGAGCAGCAGTGTCTTCTCCAGCAGCAGAACCACAACTGATGGAAATGGGCGCCTTTTCTACAGTAGTGTTCAGCCAACTGGAGAAAACCACTACAACTCAACAGAGGATCCACTAATCTACATACATTGTTAAAACTAACCTAAAACCTCCATAACTAAAACCCACAACCATAACCTATCTAAAACCCAAGCTATACACCTAAAACTCTAAACCCAAACCAAAGATAAATAAAACCCATAAACCGATCAAATCCTCCCCCTGGCTCCCCTACTCATGTCCCTGCCTTGTCCAGGCCGGAACCTTCTTAAGGGCTGTTGTTCAGACGGGGACTCTTTTCGCTGATGGACCTGGACACAAGGATAGGGTAAGTACAAACAGTAAAACACCATTCACTAAACACTTTCAAATCCACTATCACACAGACACTAAACCAAATTAAGCTTAAATATTGCACATTTACATTGCACTCCATCTGTTTGCGATCTAATTTACATCAATTAAAACACAAGTGCCACCGGATGTAAAACTGAAAAGGAAAGACAAAAACATCAATAAACTACTTTTAAAACCAATCATGTGCAATTATTTTGTTTGTTTAAAGTGCTGTGCTTTCAAACACTACATGTGCAAGTTAAAGTGCTCAAGTGAAAAAGGGGCCTGTTTTTAGACCGAACAGCGACAGACGGCTGACCTGACGCCTGAAGCCTTTCGCTCACTTCTGCAGTTGTCCTAAACCTCTTCTCCCTGGATGATGATCAGGACACTGGGAGGGGTGCAGTCTTCCTTTGCTGTGTGGATGACAATGACCTTCATGATATGATGAGCACAGTCTTCTTTAATGATTTCTTTGCTGACATCCTGTCAAAACATGTGAATTAGTGGTCAAACATCAATCTGTGACACATTTATTTATATAGTTCCTCAATATACAATAGGTCAGTTACAAGGATGAAGTGGCAAAATGAATGCACAAATAAGACGGTCAGTGCAAGCCATTGATAAAGTATTTATACAACTAGTGATTCTAATTAGTTTTAGTGATTCTAATGTAGTTTATTTTATAAGTTATGATGTAGTGAATTTCATATGCATTTCTCAGTCCAAATTAACTGTACAAAACTTAATCATCAACTATTTTGATCAATTATTCTGAGTATTTTTTCATTGAAATGCGTTAATACTCGTACTTTCCATGGCAGTCATGTGAACATCTTTTTCACTGTGGGCAGGACACGGTATTTGATTAAATCACCTTGGGCTTTGGAAAACAGTGATAATCATTTTTCACAAAAAATATTTTTTAATTGAAAATAAATAAACAATAAATAAATACATAAAAAGGAAAGAAATTAATTGATAATGAAAATAATCCGGGACTGTGTGAAAACTCCAGAAGGCAAACATTTTAAACACAGCCATTTAATTATGAATTAAACAAAACACACCTGTGACCAGACAGAAAAGTCAAAGACTAAGACTCTGGCTACATGTGACAGCACAATAAAAGATAGTGGGGGTATATAAAGCATGTATGCTGCTACAGAACTTGCTCGTCAGGGTACAGTAAAACCAAACATAAATGTGTGCCTTTTATTCAACTTCAACATGAAAAAAAGAGTATAGAGGGAAAGGTTTGCTTTTTAACATTCAAGATACAATACCAGTCAAAATGTCACTGTTACTTTAATTTAAATGCCAATTTCACTAAACATCTTAAAGGTCCCATATTATGCTATTTTTCAGTCACGTCATATAGGTCTCAGAAGCCCAAAAACATAGTATTTAAGTTTGTTCGCCCCAAAATCATCCTTTTTTCGGAGTTTCAGCGGTCGAAAAAGTCCCTCTCCCCAGCCCTCCTCAGAACAGGCTGTTTCTGGGTCTGCTTCCGGGTATGCAAATGAACGCATCTGTCCACGCCCACTCCCCCTCCCCTCTCTGGGAGAGGACGCGGCTTCCGCTAGCGGTACTACGCGCTAATGTTGACTGTGAAGCCATGGCTCTCTCGTCTACAATACACATGTCTCAGACAGAACGTCTTTCCAAACACTGGCTTTCTTTGCCTTGAAGCGTGATTGAGCCCCGACGGAAAACGGCGGTGTTGGTCGGGTTCGTGGACCTGACACGGAAAGACGCCTGCCGCCACTAATGCAGGCAGCTGCTAACAAGCCTGATGCTAACTGTACTGATGCTAACCACAAAAGGCCCGTGTTCACAGTAGTTCTGTTCAATGTCTCTGGATATTATCAGCTCTTGCATGTTAACGGGGACGCAAACGTTAGCAGCAGTAACCGAGCTATGTTAGCTGCCATGCTAACGTTAGACGTACACATCAACAACCACCAGCTTATGCTTATCCGTAATGTAGGGTTATGCAGTAAAGATACAAACAAATGATCAGAACTTCCATCTCCCACACTTGTACTTGGGTCACGAAGCGTTGGTACTGCGTCCTTCTTGATTCGGAGTCTTTGTGCTAAGCCGCAGCTGTATGGGCCCATGTTCGAAAAACACTCGTCCGTGAAATGCCGGGCACACACATACAAGCGTTTGGGAATGTTGTTTGGTCCATGAGCATCACAGACAGAATCCAGACACTTTTTACGGAGAGGCTCGGAAGTGGGGAGCAAAATAAACTCTGGTGTTGGTGTGTGCAGCCAACAACACCACAACCTGCGTGTCTCGCCTTCGCCATGTTTGTTGTCCAAGAGGTACTTTGCCAGGGCGGGGCTCGCTTTGCAAGGGTGGGGGCACAGTCAGGGGGAGGAGTTAAATCCGCTTATGTCGTCATAAACGGACCCAACTCAAACTGGGCCGTTTGAGCATTTTCACAAACTGTGGTGTAGCAAGGCAGGAGGAAACAGACAGTTTTCACATTCCAACCTCATAATGAGGAACTGCAACACACACTACTGTAAGAAAACTGTCACAAAGTCAGATTTGCATAATACGGGACCTTTAATATGAATTAAATGGACATTAAAAAAACTGCATTTGGACATGAGTGATGTATCTAAAAACTTAGTATACAAAGATTAGACTATTCAACTGGATAAAAGACAAATGCTTAGAGTCAGAGTAATGATCAGGAAATGTAGCTGGTAATCTTACATGAGTTCCTCTCCAGACTTTCAAAGGAACTCCATCAGGCAGTGGATGGTGACCTGTCTTCAGCCTTCTGGGTCTGCTGAGACACAAGTATAATGCAGATTTTAACGTCTTACACAAACTGTTATGATATTGGAAAACTGCAATTGCAAACAATTCAACAGAAACTGTTTTCTTTTTAGTATTAAGGACGTAAGAAGAAACAGTCATAATGTTTTGAACAGAGACGCTTGTGTAGAGTTTTTCAAACAGGCTTTAAACAGTTCTACATTCCACCTGTCTGACTGAGTTCAGCGGGGGTCTTATTTTGGTGCCTGCAACCCCACCCTTTGTCTGAACTACTGCCAGGAGTTTGGTGGTGTACATGTCTAATGCTGACAAAAATGTTTGCTCCAGAGAAATTGTCGTTATCCTTCTCAATTCCTCTTTGATGTGAAACAAGACGATAAAGACACAATACAACTGAGACACAATAGTACAATAATTGTCTTAGTGTGTCATTCTGAGCAGCAAAACAAGCTTCAACATGCATTTAGTTGAACCAGTATGCAGTTTGCATTTTACAGTTTTCATCAACAACTTGCTAATTATCTCACAGCCTACAAAATAACAACATTCCAACAATAAAACAGTAAAGAAATAAGAACTAGATTTAGCTGATTTTCACAGAACAGGCCCTAGCTCCATAAGGTCTAAACCTGCAGGGCACTGGAAACCTCTGTCCACATGTGTTGGATTTGCTGTTCTTCTGGGTTCATTCTGCTGTTACTTTATGACCCCACTCATTTGGAATCTCCTTGGACAGCAGGTGTCCCCTGGACCGACATGAGACATGCAGAGACTCAGACAGTGAACACAACTCAGACTAAACCTGGCAAATAACAACTGAAAACTACTAATAGGATTAAAAAATAGAACTAGTCGCTTCCTGAATCACACGGGTTAATGATTCAAATCTTCACACTGAATCATGAAACCAGGAGTCTGAGGTCTCCGTTCATCTGGATCAGTCCTGTGGCTAGCTGATGCTAACACAGCTGTGATGAGTTAATGGACAGAGGGAAACAGAAGGACTACAGATGATGTGTTCACTGACTTCACTCCAGTCTCTGAATGTACCATACATGTAAATGTAAGTGAAATATCGCAATAATCAAGAGGTTAAACACACTGGTGTTTGTTGTACTGCTGATGAACTTTATGCACACATGATGATGGTTATTACTAATATCAGTTTGTATTATTCTATCATAATATTTCTTAATAATATATCAGAAGAAGTTTTATATACCAGTAATGCAGCATATTTTGGTAAGCCAAAACACAACACTACTTTATTATAATTAAATCTGAAACATCGCCACAAACATTCAAACTTGTCTCCCAAACACCACATGTATTTTCAGTAAGTAGCTAGCAGAGAAACTGGTCAGCTATTGCTCATAAGTAAGTATTCAATGTTCCCACAGATTGCATCTGATTAAACAGACACTACAGAGTAAATTATGCACAACTTACCTCCACGGCTCCACATCCATGAATTAGCCATAAACCCTAACCCAAAGCGGTCCCAGCCTGTCCGGTGGTTCTTCAGGTTTTTGAATCCACAGACTGAAGGAAAAAGCGCGCAAAGTTTCCTCTGACGTCACCTGCAGGGTTACTTCTGTTATCTGAGCAAATGGGACTTAGTTTTGTCAGGCTGTGCGATCAGTACTGGAGTTAAGTAAATATGAATTAGTATTGTTTATAAAATTTACAAAACAAATTGAAAATTCATAATTAAGCAAATACCAAGTAACACATTAAATAAAAAATGGCTTTTTAAAGTAAAAAATACTTAATTGATAATTTATTGTAGATTTTAAACAAATAGTATAGATAATAATTACAGAGCCAAAAACATTTTTTTTTCAGTGTAGATAAACCTGATCTGCACCAACATGTTTGAGTGGAAATCAGATGCTAATTGTTATTAGACTGTAATTAACAGTTGTCTTGAACAAAAAGTTTTTGTTTGTTTTGTTTTTTTTGTTTTTACAAATTATCTCCATGAAGTGAGTAATTACTAGTATTAGAGTATGTCAAAATGTGAGAAAACATCTAATTAGTGGTATTACACGTTTTTATTTCATAGTTTTCACACAGTTTATCACTTTCTGATGATGGGTTTTAAATCCATGTTTCTTTGCTTCAAAACTTAAGTGCACAGTGTCCAGCTGCGTGGACATTTTTGGAACTCCATGAAAAATAGGTTAATTAAAAATCATTTGCATTGTTTTTTTTAAAGAGGAATAAAATCATTCAAGAAAACAAATTGACTAAGGTTCTCATAATTCATGCATTAAAGGGTTAAATCCATGTTTCTTTGCTTCAAAAATTAAATGCGTGGTGTCCGGCTGAGTGGACATTTTTGTAACTCCAAAAAAAAGTCTTAGTAAAAAAATTTCAATCACATTGCTTTTTCATGCCTAAAGACAAACTAAAACACTAAGAAAAAAAAAAGTTGCTGACTTTGGGAATGTTGTTTATTTGTTATTTTGGCTTCACTTTTCCACAGCAGCATCACATGCCACAACAGTGAAAAGGTTTATCTGAAGTCTTTGTGTGGAACAGAGTACAGAGAGAATGCAAGGAGGTGGATTTGAACGTCTAAAAGTATTCAACCCATCCCAAGCCTCTTCTGCTCATTTATTCTTCAAACTAAATTTACTTCATATTTTTGACATTCATATCTACCAAAATTGTATTTTATGTATAAAATTCAGTTTAATCAAAGTACCTTGCCTGAGCATTTCATTTTGTGTTTTGCAACCAGTGCTGCAGTTCTTAGATACAATCCTCATCAAAATCAACACTTTCATTTGCCTAAATGTGTCACATGAAGCGCTCAGTTTTGTATTTGGTATAGACCAGGCCTGTCAAACATCATGGTGCAACAGTTTTTTCACATGCAGTTGTTAACATTTTTATGGAATGTCCTTTGTGGTGGACAGTTTCTTTTCTTTTCTTTTTTTTTTTTTGTATTAAGTTGTGAAACTCTTGTCCATAAATGTGGACAGAAACCCACAGCTGGGTCTGAGGAGGTTAATAAATATTTAAGGAAATCAATTATGATATTGCACTGGTACTTATGTAGATACAGGGTGTCCCAAAAAATGTATACACACTTTGAATAACTGTAAAGTAAGTGTTTATTAAAATTCATTTAATTTTCCACATGTAATAGAATTTACAAACATCTTTTTCTTGTTTGGTCTGTTCCTCCTGTTCTCAAACTGACCTCTGTTCTGCTCCAGACTCTGCTGACAACCACAACCAATGGAATCCCACACATCACAGAACAGTTCCACTGGTGTTTATGTGCATTCACCTTCAGTGGATGCTCTGAATTCAGCCACTGCTGCAGGTCTCATAGAGTAGAGCAGGACTGTCCAAGCCATGTTAGTTCAGTTCCACATCCAGCCTAATGTGATCTGCAGTGGGCCGCACCAGGAAAAGAAGATAAACAATAGGAAAACAACTGTGGAGTCAAGAAGTGAACTCTGTAAAAGAAAAAATACGCTTAAATATGCTTAAATATCCTACAATACACACAAATATACACTTAAATATGCTCAAATATCCTACAGTACACGCAAAATACACTTAAATATGCTCAAATATCCTACAATGCACGCAAAAATACACTTAAATATGCTTAAATATCCTACAATACACATAAAATACTTAAATATGCTTAAATATCCTACAATATGTGCAAATATACACTTAAATATGCTCAAATATCCTACAATACACGCAAAAATACACTTAAATATGCTTAAATATCCTACAATACACATAAAATACTTAAATATGCTTAAATATCCTACAATATGTGCAAAAATACACTTAAATATGCTTAAATATCCTACAATACACGCAAAAATACACTTAAATATGCTTAAATCTACAATATGGGCAAAAATACACTTAAATATGCTTAAATATCCTACAATACACGCAAAAATACACTTAAATATGCTTAAATATTCTACAATACACATAAAATACTTAAATATGCTTAAATATCCTACAATATGTGCAAAAATACACTTAAATATGCTTAAATATCCTACAATACACATAAAATACTTAAATATGCTTAAATATCCTACAATATGTGCAAATATACACTTAAATATGCTCAAATATCCTACAATACACGCAAAAATACACTTAAATATGCTTAAATATCCTACAATACACATAAAATACTTAAATATGCTTAAATATCCTACAATATGTGCAAAATACACTTAAATATGCTTAAATATCCTACAATACACGCAAAAATACACTTAAATATGCTTAAATATCCTACAATACACATAAAATACTTAAATATGCTTAAATATCCTACAATATGTGCAAAAATACACTTAAATATGCTTAAATATCCTACAATACACGCAAAAATACACTTAAATATGCTTAAATATCCTACAATATGGGCAAAAATACACTTAAATATGCTTAAATATCCTACAATACACGCAAAAATACACTTAAATATGCTTAAATATTCTACAATACACATAAAATACTTAAATATGCTTAAATATCCTACAATATGTGCAAAAATACACTTAAATATGCTTAAATATCCTACAATATGTGCAAAAATACACTTAAATATGCTCAAAATACAATACATGTGAAAATACACTTTAAATTCTGTAATTAAAATGTTTATATCTATGAATTGTACTTGTACATAACATGAACAAATATGAAAAACCTGAAAATTCTTTAGTAAAATCAGTGCAATGTTAACAATGTTAGGCCTTAGTTTATCATTCATACCGGTGAATCACAACTTACAGATCACAGTGGATCTACAAATACACAAAACATTAAAATAACAGGCAGAACATTCTTAAAATTCCACATACTTCTCTTAAGACATTTCAGATATTCACATTTTTTTGTAAGACTAGTCTGTAAATGTAAACATTTTTGTGTAATTTTCCTTTTTTACACTAAAACAAAGACAAATAAGCAGTTTTCATTATTTCTAGTTTATTATGACAGTATTTTACTGGTCTGAGCCACTTTAGAATTAATTGACCTAAAACTATTTTAACATCCTTGATTGTTCATATCTTCAGTGTAATTTTTGCATTTCACATATTCATCCCAGGGCCGGACTGGACCTTTTGGTGGGCTGGGTTTGGCCTCGGAGCCACATGATTGACAGCCCTGGTGTAGCCTGTGTCTTTTAGGGATCCACATAAAAACAGTCTAGTGGTGTGAGGTCTGGAGAACATGGAGGGTATTCAACCAAACCCTCCATCCAGTCCACCTGTTTGGTACGATCTCATCAAGGAAGGATCTACCACCATGATGGTAGTGTGGGGGTGCCCCGTCTGGCTGAACATAAGTCCTCATTCAGAGTCTTCTCTAATAGTTGACATGACAGACTGTTTCAGGAAGTTCCAGTAAACGGGACCAGTCACAGTAACGTCAAAAAACAACGGTCCAGTTAATTCTCCTGAGGATAAACCGCACCACTCTGTAATTCCTGCTGAGTTAACGTGGTGGTCAACCAGAACAGGTGGGTTCTCAGGTCCCCAACAGGTTCAACTGTGGCGCTTAATTCAGCTGTTTAAGTTATCAGCTGCTAAAGTCTGTATACATTTGTTTTGGGACTCCCTGTATTTCTATTGTCTTTCTATTTTTAATGAATTCTGAATGTGTAGATCAGTGGTTTCCAAACTTTTTTTACTCCTGACTCCATTCTAACATCGCAAATTTCTGGCGACCCCACACATTCAAACAGAGACTTTTTTTTTTTGCCAAAATTAATTTGTTTGTGATCATAATAGTTTGCTATACTATGTTGCAAATACAGGTTAATGTTAGAGGACATTTAGTCTGTATATGTCTGTTATTGTGGACATTTAGTCTGTATAATGTCTGTTATTGTGGACATTTAGTCTGTATAATGTCTATTATTGTGGACATTTAGTCTATATAATGTCTATTATTGTGGACATTTAGTCTATATAATGTGTATTATTGTGGACATTTAGTCTGTATAATGTCTGTTATTGTGGACATTTAGTCTATATAATGTCTATTTTGTGGACATTTAGTCTGTATAATGTCTATTATTGTGGACATTTAGTCTATATAATGTCTATTATTGTGGACATTTAGTCTGTATAATGTCTATTATTGTGGACATTTAGTCTGTATATGTCTATTGTGGACATTTAGTCTATATAATGTCTATTATTGTGGACATTTAGTCTGTATAATGTCTGTTATTGTGGACATTTAGTCTGTATAATGTCTGTTATTGTGGACATTTAGTCTATATAATGTCTATATTGTGGACATTTAGTCTGTATAATGTCTATTATTGTGGACATTTAGTCTATATAATGTCTATTATTGTGGACATTTAGTCTGTATAATGTCTATTATTGTGGACATTTAGTCTATATAATGTCTCTTATTGTGGACATTTAGTCTGTATAATGTCTGTTATTGTGGACATTTAGTCTATATAATGTCTATTATTGTGGACATTTAGTCTGTATAATGTCTCTTATTGTGGACATTTAGTATATAATGTCTGTTATTGTGGACATTTAGTCTA
Source organism: Sphaeramia orbicularis (assembly GCF_902148855.1). Lineage (NCBI taxonomy): Eukaryota > Metazoa > Chordata > Actinopteri > Kurtiformes > Apogonidae > Sphaeramia > Sphaeramia orbicularis. Next base: position 62,678,251 of record NC_043959.1, on the reverse strand, counting down.
TATATGTCTATTATTGTGGACATTTAGTCTATATAATGTCTGTTATTGTGGACATTTAGTCTGTATAATGTCTGTTATTGTGGACATTTAGTCTGTATAATGTCTGTTATTGTGGACATTTAGTCTATATAATGTCTATTATTGTGGACATTTAGTCTAATAATGTCTGTTATTGTGGACATTTAGTCTGTATAATGTCTCTTATTGTGGACATTTAGTCTGTATAATCTATTATTGTGGACATTTAGTCTATATAATGTCTGTTATTGTGGACATTTAGTCTATATAATGTCTATTATTGTGGACATTTAGTCTATATAATGTCTGTTATTGTGGACATTTAGTCTGTATAATGTCTCTTATTGTGGACATTTAGTCTGTATAATGTCTGTTATTGTGGACATTTAGTCTGTATAATGTCTATTATTGTGGACATTTAGTCTGTATAATGTCTCTTATTGTGGACATTTAGTCTATAATGTCTATTACTGTGGACATTTAGTCTGTATAATGTCTTTATTGTGGACATTTAGTCTGTATAATGTCTATTATTGTGGACATTTAGTCTGTATAATGTCTGTTATTGTGGACATTTAGTCTATATAATGTCTATTATTGTGGACATTTAGTCTGTATAATGTCTATTATTGTGGACATTTAGTCTATATAATGTCTATTATTGTGGACATTTAGTCTATATAATGTCTATTACTGTGGACAGAGGCAGTAAATCCAGGTGTAGATTACTGCACAAAGGCTCAGGATCTGTCCAGTCAGTCCAGCTGGGATTTACAAGGAGGACAATTAATACTGAACAAACAAGAACTGAAACTATGAATTATGAAAGAGCTGCAGCATCTGAAACTGACCACAGTGAACATGTGACACAAACAGAACCACAGTGCTGCAGTTTCACAACCACAGTTTGTCTGATATGGACTGGGATTGGCTCTGTCAACTCAACAGAGGTTTTTTATTAGTAAATTTTAGTTTAGTTTAGTTTTTATCAGTTACTATAAATTCCGGTGACCCCACGTGGGGTCTGACCCTTAAGGTTGAAAAACACTGGAGTATGGACGATGGAAGTCTCATAACTTTTAAACCAGGGCTGTCCAACTCCTGTCAGTTCAGTTCCACATTCAGCTAAATCTGATCTGCAGTGGGCCCAACCAGGACAATAAGAACAGAATTATATAGAAATAATGTCAACTCCAAACTTTTCTCTGTTTTAGGCACAAAAAGCAATTTTACATTATGAAAAGGTTTACATTTACAAACTATCCTTTCAAAAGATGTGAATAACATGAACAAACTGGAAAAATCTGTGTATTTTTAACACTATTCTGCCTCAGTTTCTCATTTGCACATGTTCATTAGAACGTACAGATCACAGTGGATCTACAAACACACACAACATTTAAGAACACACAGAATTGTTAAAATTGTACTGACTTCTCTTAAGACATTTAGGTTCATATGTGTTCAGGTTATTCACATTTTTGTTTATTTGCAAAATTCTACTTTGTTTAGTGTAAATACATGAAAATATTTACATTTACAAAGAAACATTGTCAGTTGTCATTATTTCTGTTCTTCTGACAGTATTGGACTGGTCCTGTCCACTGGTCTGAATGTGGAACCTGAACTAAAAGGACTGGTCATAGCTTTAGTGTAATTTTTGCATTTCACACATTCATCCCAGGGCCGGACTGGACCCTTTGGTGGGCCGGATTTGGCCCCCGGGGCGCACATTTGACACCTGTGCTTTAGAATGTTTATGTATTTATAAGGTGGAGACTTTCAAACAAACCATTTTAGGCTTTCTGCCTTTCCCTGCACCTTTACTGTTTTATTATGACTTTGATCAATGTTATGTATGTGCCAAATCAACAAAAAGTAGTTTCTTTAAGTATTCTCCTTAACTGAACTGACCATTCCATTCACCACCTTAAATAACAGAACTCTAAACTGCACAGACATGATTGTTGACATCCTTTGGACTCTATCATCTGACTTACTGCGGCACACAGCTGCTTCACTGCTCCTACAAGTTTTTTCTGTGTGAGAGGCGGTCGCATAGCCTCAGGTTCAGACTCGCTTTAAAAATTCAGTGCAGAAAAATTGTCTCCCCATAGCATGAGATTCAGATCAGCCTCCTGTGAATCTGCACCATCACTGCAGATGTACAGTCACACACTAATGTCCATCATCCAGCCAATAAAGCACAGGTGTCAAACATGCGTCCCGGGGCCAAATCTGGCCCCCCAAAGGGTCCAGTCTGGTCCCTGGGATGAATTAGTGAAATCCAAAAATTACACTTAAGATATGAATCCTTTTAGTTCAGGTTCCACATTCAGACCAATTCAATCTGCAGTGGGTCAGATCAGTCAATACTTTCAGAATAACCCCTAAATACTCACAACTCCACATTTTTCTCTTTGTAAATGTAAAAATGTTCACGTCATTTTACTGTATTTACACTAAAACAAACTAACATTTCACAAAAACATGATTTACCTCAACAAATATAAACATTTTGAAATGTCTGAAGTGTAAATTGAACAATATTTCGCCTGTTATTAAATATTTTGTGTATTTGTCGATCCACTGGGATCTGTACGTTGTAATTTACATGTTTAAATCATAAACTGACACAGAATTGTTAAAATTGCACTTAGTTTCTTAAGAAATGTCAGTTTGTTCATGTTATTCACGTTGTTTTAAAGGATAGTTGATAGATGGAAACATTTTCATCACATAATTTTACTTTTTTTTGCTCTAAAACATAGAAGAAAAGTTTGGAGTTGACATTATTTCTATACATTGTTATTTTTTTACTGGTTCGGTCCACTGCAGATCCGATTTGGCTGAATGTGGAACTGAACTAACATGAGTTTGATAGAACTGATACACAGCATGAAATGTGTGTGTCGGACATGAAATGTGTGTGTCGGACATGAAATGTGTGTCGGACATGAAATGTGTGTGTCGGACATGAAATGTGTGTATCGGACATGAAATGTGTGTATCAGACATGAAATGTGTGTATCAGACATGAAATGTGTGTGTCGGACATGAAATGTGTGTGTCGGACATGAAATGTGTGTATCAGACATGAAATGTGTGTATCAGACATGAAATGTGTGTGTCGGACATGAAATGTGTGTATCAGACATGAAATGGTGTATCAGACATGAAATGTGTGTATCAGACATGAAATGTGTGTGTCGGACATGAAATGTGTGTATCAGACATGAAATGTGTGTGTCGGACATGAAATGTGTGTGTCGGACATGAAATGTGTGTATCAGACATGAAATGTGTGTGTCGGACATGAAATGTGTGTGTCGGACATGAAATGTGTGTATCAGACATGAAATGTGTGTATCGGACATGAAATGTGTGTGTCGGACATGAAATGTGTGTATCAGACATGAAATGTGTGTATCGGACATGAAATGTGTGTCGGACATGAAATGTGTGTCAGACATGAAATGTGTGTATCAGACATGAAATGTGTGTGTCGGACATGAAATGTGTGTATCAGACATGAAATGTGTGTCGGACATGAAATGTGTGTATCAGACATGAAATGTGTGTGTGTCGGACATGAAAGTGTGTGTCGGACATGAAATGTGTGTATCGGACATGAAATGTGTGTGTCGGACATGAAATGTGTGTGTCGGACATGAAATGTGTGTATCAGACATGAAATGTGTGTGTCGGACATGAAATGTGTGTATCAGACATGAAATGTGTGTATCAGACATGAAATGTGTGTGTCGGACATGAAATGTGTGTGTCGGACATGAAAGTGTGTATCGGACATGAAATGGTGTGTCGGACATGAAATGTGTGTGTCGGACATTAAATGTGTGTATCAGACATGAAATGTGTGTGTCGGACATGAAATGTGTGTATCAGACATGAAATGTGTGTATCAGACATGAAATGTGTGTATCAGACATGAAATGTGTGTATCAGACATGAAATGTGTGTGTCGGACATGAAATGTGTGTATCGGACATGAAATGTGTGTATCGACATGAAATGTGTGTGTCGGACATGAAATGTGTGTATGTGAGATGTGTGTGTGTATCGGACATGAAATGTGTGTCGGACATGAAGTGTGTATCAGACATGAAATGTGTGTGTCGGACATGAAATGTTTGTATCGGACATGAAATGTGTGTATCAGACATGAAATGTGTATATCAGACATGAAATGTGTGTGTCGGACATGAAATGTGTGTATCAGACATGAAATGTGTGTATCAGACATGAAATGTGTGTATCGGACATGAAATGTGTGTGTCGGACATGAAATGTGTATCAGACATGAAATGTGTGTATCGGACATGAAATGTGTGTGTCGGACATGAAATGTGTGTGTCGGACATGAAATGTGTATCGGACATGAAATGTGTGTGTCGGACATGAAATGTGGTAGGACATGAAATGTGTATCGGACATGAAATGTGTGTATCGGACATGAAATGTGTGTCGGACATGAAATGTGTGTGTCGGACATGAAATGTGTGTATCAGACATGAAATGTGTGTATCAGACATGAAATGTGTGTGTCGGACATGAAATGTGTGTGTCGGACATGAAATGTGTGTATCGGACATGAAATGTGTGTATCGGACATGAAATGTGTGTATCAGACATGAAATGTGTGTATCAGACATGAAATGTGTGTGTCGGACATGAAATGTGTGTATCAGACATGAAATGTGTGTATCAGACATGAAATGTGTGTGTCGGACATGAAATGTGTGTATCGGACATGAAATGTGTGTATCGGACATGAAATGTGTGTATCGGACATGAAATGTGTGTATCGGACATGAAATGTGTGTGTCGGACATGAAATGTGTGTATCGGACATGAAATGTGTGTATCGGACATGAAATGTGTGTATCGGACATGAAATGTGTGTGTCGGACATGAAATGTGTGTGTCGGACATGAAATGTGTGTATCGGACATGAAATGTGTGTGTCGGACATGAAATGTGTGTGTCGGACATGAAATGTGTGTATCAGACATGAAATGTGTGTGTCGGACATGAAATGTGTGTGTCGGACATTAAATGTGTGTATCGGACATGAAATGTGTGTATCGGACATGAAATGTGTGTATCGGACATGAAATGTGTGTATCAGACATGAAATGTGTGTATCAGACATGAAATGTGTGTATTGGACATGAAATGTGTGTATCGGACATGAAATGTGTGTATCGGACATGAAATGTGTGTATCGGACATGAAATGTGTGTGTCGGACATGAAATGTGTGTATCGGACATGAAATGTGTGTATCAGACATGAAATGTGTTATCGGACATGAAATGTGTGTGTGTCGGACATGAATTGTGTGTATCGGACATGAAATGTGTGTCGGACATGAAATGTGTGTATCGGACATGAAATGTGTGTGTCGGACATGAAATGTGTGTATCGGACATGAAATGTGTGTATCGGACATGAAATGTGTGTGTCGGACATGAAATGTGTGTATTGGACATGAAATGTGTGTGTCGGACATGAAATGTGTGTATTGGACATGCCACTACAGTTATTACAAAGCAAAGAGTCAACAATGTGCACCACACACTGCACTACTGCCCAGGGAGGTTTGAACACTGAGGAACTCAACCATCTGCACACACACACACACACACACACACACACCACACACACACACACACCACACACACACACACACACACCCTTTCTTCCAGACCATCCTCCTTGGGGAGCATATGCGACGCAGCGATCCAACACTAATTCTCCTGCCTGTGCTCAGTCTAATCCAATCTGCTGCTGGGAAACAGTGGAAGGAAGGGCTGAAAGAAGAAAGAAAACAAATAAATAACTGGAGTCTTTTTGACTGCTGCACACTGGAAATTTCCCCTTCACAGATATCAAACATAATTCAGTTGAAAAAATGGCTGTTGTGAGGTCCAGTATTTAATAATGACACTGAGTCGTGTGTTTGTGGATGATGTTGAACTGATAAATCTGCTGGAATTAGTGAAGAAAACTGTTGAACAGCTGAGTGTGTTTGTGTGACTGCACTGACATGAACAGACTGCTGTGGAGAATTCAGTTACTGCAGGATGGATTTGTTGTGGTTCGATGCTAAATTAGGAAAATTGTATAGTTTGTTTTATGTATTATGTTAGTGATAAAGGTGTAAAAGCACTGAAGGGTTGGATTAAATCAGTTTCTTCTTCTTCCTACTCCTTTTGCAAAATTCAGACTGTATGTGCTGAAGATGGATTCTGTTCATTTAAATGTTTTATTTTGTTTTATTTTGTTTCTTTGCATGTTCTAAATAAATTTAATTAATTAATTAATTTAATTTAATTAAATCAAATTAAATAATAAATTTCTCTTCATCTAATTTGACCAAAACGTATGTGAAGACGACTACCGTTCAATTAATCTATCGGTATATGCCCTAGTTTTGTTTTGTTGTTTTTTGTTTTTCTTTTATCAGATACTATACTTAGATAAAGCAGAAACAGAATAACTGATTGGAACTGCTCCTCCTTCGCACGCCCCTCCAGAGATTTCAGAGTGTAATCATTTTAAAATTCAGGCTGCTCAACTTCCAGCAGAAGAGCATGAATATTTCACCCTCTGCAAATGAGGGCTCAGCACTGAATTCCTTGATGGCAGTGATTATGACACAGTAATTAGCGAGATGGTTATGTGATAATGATTGTCATTATTGTGCCCTCGTCAAAGGCTGTCGATCATAGCTCATATGAAGCTGATGGAAAGATAAGGACAAATTATATATGATGTACTAACATGCAAGAGTAATGGAGTATTCACTAGACAGTACAGTATTGCAGATGGAAAATGAAAGGATAGTGGTTGTATTTATGTGAAGGTGTTGGTTATATTCAAGTAAACAAACGGAATATTCACTTGTACAGAACTGTAATAAATGTGTGGTAACACTGTATGTTCAGACTCGAAGAATTAGACTAAGGACCTTATGAGTCTGTCTGGGACCATTATTCACACTGTCTCGTATACACTTTAATATGTAACCTGTTTTCTATTGGTTATTTACATTATTGGGACTCTAAACAAATGTTATTACAGGCCTGTCAAACTCATGTTAGTTCAGTTCCATATTCAGCTCAATTTGATCTGCAGTGGGCCGGACCAGAAAAATAAGAACAGAAGAACCGACAAATAATGACAGCTGACAATTTTTGTCTGTTTTAGTGAAAAAAAAAAACCCATTAAATTATGAGAATACTTACTTTTATAAACTATCAAAAAAAAAAAAAGAAAGAAAGAAATTTAAATTAAAAAAGATAAGAAAATTTAGTGTAATTTTCTCAGTCTTCTTCCTCCACTTCTCATTAGTCCATGTGCATTCTGGATCAGATCTCCAAAGACACTAAACACTGAGGAACAGAAGAAAAGAGTTCAAACTGGACTGAATTAATACAGACATTTCAGGTTGGACACATTTGTTCAGGTTAGTCACATTTTATTGGTACAGGAGAGTTTGGAGATGTCAGTATTTCCATAATTTAATGTTATTTTTTGCACTAAAACAAAGAAAAAATAATAAGTTGTTAATTCTAGATTTATTTTATTTTATTTTTTTGTCTTAATTCAAGATTTTTTTTTACTTCACTGAAGATTTTTTTTTTTTTTTTGCTTAATTCAAGAATTTTTTTTGGCTTAATTCAAGATTTTTTTGCTAAATTTGAGATTTTTTTGGCTTAGTTCAGGATAATTTTTTACTTAACTGAAGGCTTTTTTTTTTTTTTTTTGGGCTTAATTCAAGATTTTTTGCTAAATTTGAGGGGTTTTTTTGGCTTAATTTAAGATTTTTTTTTTTACTTAACTGAAGATTTTTTTTTTTTTTTTGGCTTAATTTAAGATTTTTTCCTTTATTCAAGATTTTTTTTTTTTTTTTGCCTAATTCAATTCAAGACTGTGGAATTTTTGCACATGGTAAAAATATCCCAGGGGCCGAACTGGCCCCTTTGGGGGGCCACATTTGGCCCCTGGGACACGTGTTTGACAGCCCTGTGTTATTATAATTAAGGACGCAAAAGTAATGTCTTATGTTGTATAAATGTGAGATGGGGGTGAGATTTAGTAGGTTTTTTTTCTTCGTCCCACTCCTTTATGAGCGATACATATTGAATTTATTTTGTTATTACTGGTGTACATGGCAATTGCTATATTGTCTTGATCAGTTTTATTTATTAATGCATTTACTCTGACATTAGTTCCTTGTACACATAAAAATGTTTAGTTTTTTCTTCTGCTTAAAACACAGGTGTCAAACATGCGTCCCAGGGGCCAAATCTGGCCCCCCAAAGGGTCCAGTCCGGCCCTGGGATGAATTTATGAAATGCAAAAATTACACTGAAGATATGAACAATCAAGGACGTTAGAATAATTTTAGGTCATTTTAGTCTGAAGTGGGTCAAATACTATCATAATAACATATAAATAATGACAAGTGTAAATGTGTCTCTTGTTTTAGTGTAAAAAATGTAAAATTACACAAAAATGTTCACATTTACAGACTAGTCTTTTACAAACAAAATGTGAATATTTGAAATGTCTTAAGAGAAGTATGTGGAATTTTAATAATATTCTGCCTGTTATTTAATGTGTGTATTTGTAGATCCACTGTGATCTGTAAGTTGTGATTCACATGAATAAATGATAAACTAAGGCCTAATATTGTTAACGTTGCACTGATTTTACTGAAGAATTTTCAGGTTGTTCATATTTGTTCATGTTGTGTTCAAGTACAATTCGTAGATGTAAACATTTTCATTATGGAATTTACTTTTTTCACTCAAAAGTTCTTATCCTATTATGTATATTATTGTACTGGTCTGGTCCATTTATATCATATTAGGCATATTAGACTAAAATGAGTCTGACAGCCCTGGCTTAAAAAATAAATGATTGAATGAAATGAATGAATATACCCTTGTTTATTTTTGTAGTAGTTTGATCATTACCTTGGTTTATTTTACACTGAAACTTTTTGTAGTAACATAGAAAACCACAATATGAGTGCACTCAAGTGCATTGAAAGGTTCCTTGTGTTAAATTCAAAGTTGAACGACCCCCACCACCGCCTACACTGCCTGGGTCATTCCATATGAAATCAACTGATTGTAAGAACATTTCCCTCCTGACCCTCTCAGATTGTTCTACATGTTTACATACTTATGGAACATATATGATGGAAAATCCTAAATGTCAATTCTTGATTGTAAACAGTTCCACAGTTGTGTCCATTTGAAGTAGGTAGGGCCTACCCTAAAACTGGGACCCAAATTCAGACTGTAATGTTGGTCTGTTCTCAGCTTCTAGAACTTCTGAACAACAAGAGCTGGAGGTCTGAAATGTTCAGAATCATTTCACAGAATCTATAGTCCTAAGAAATGGGAGAAGATTGACTTCAAATGTATAATTACATGTTACAGAGAATGACAAAGTGTAGATTTGATCCATGGTGAACTTGTAACCTGCTCCTGTTGTCCACTCATTCCACACAAACTCCTCCTCATATTCAGTGTAAGTGTTCTGTGTTCTATCTGTTCTACTGAGGGAATGGATCTGTGCAAACTGAAGGTCTATGTTCTGTTCTGGATGAGATGTGAACAGATGAACAGCACAAACATCTGTCCCACCTGCACATTCACAGGTCAGCATCAGCAGTGGGATAGGTAGGATCACAAAAGAAAAGACAGCATGTGAAAGGACAGGAAGTGACTACATTTGGACACCAAGCACACCTGGCTTCTAGAAATCCTTCTGTGTTAAATGTTCATTTTAAATCTGGACGTCTTAAATCTTTTCCCATTTCTTAGGACTATAGATTCTGTGAAATGATTCTGAACATTTCAGACCTCCAGCTCTTGTTGTTCAGAAGTTCTAGAAGCTGAGAACAGACCAACATTTACAGTCTGAATTTGGGTCCCAGTTTTAGGGTAGGCCCTACCTACTTCAAATGGACACAACTGTGGAACTGTTTACAATTAAGAATTGACATTTAGGATTTTCCATCATATATAATGTTCCTTAAGTATGTAAACATGTAGAACAATCTGAGAGGGTCAGGTGGAACCACTGGATGAAATGATATGGAATGAGCCTCCTGTCCTGGCCTATTAGCACTGGTCCAGACTAAAACATAGAAGGTGACAGTAAGACACTTTCATACTGGATACCAGAGCTACTGTACAAACATGGACCATGTCAATAGCAACCCATTCTGTACGTAAATACTCACTCTGAGTAAATGATACAGCAACAACACAACAAAGCTAATGTTCATGTAATTATACACTGATGGAAATTATTAATGATAATCATCAACATTATATTGCATTTCTGCGATTAAATCCTCCTAAATCCTATAAATCAGACCTTTAAGTGTTTATCAGCCTTAAAGCAGTGTGGCTGTTTCACATCCGGAGCAGCATAAAGCGTCCATATTTGTTCAGAACAACAGCTTTATTCTTCTCACTAAACAACTGTTCTCACTTTAAATCCAGTAGCTGCACAGTAAACTGTTCTTTAAATACTTTAACTGCTTATTTAGGAATGTATGATTTAAAAATATCATATAAGTTTAAAAATACACAGGAGAGATGTTGGGGAAATACTAATTATTTTTTTAAACAATTAGCCAGATTGTTGTAATGATTTTAATATTATTCTTCACAGTCTATAAACTGTTAACAGGTTTAACACATGATAATATTAACCCTTTCTTGCATGAATTATGAGAACATTGATCAAGATTTTTTTTTTTTTTTTTTTGCCCCAAGTGGTTTTTATTACTTTAGGCATGGAAAAAAAAAAAAAAAGCGATTGAATTTTTCTATGAACCTATTTTTCATGGAGTTACAAAAACGTCCACTCAGCTGGACACCATGTGTTGTAGAAACAAAGAAACATATTTATTGATATACTGTGTGAAAACTTTGAAATAAAACAGGTTTAATGGTGCTAATCTGATGTTTTCTCCCATTTTAACATACTCTAATAGTAGTCATTACTCACTTCATGGAGATAATATGCAAAAAAAAAAAAAAGCAACTTTTTGTTTAACCTGTAAGGACCCAGTGTGACATTTGCAGCAGTTCCCAAATGAATTTTTCTCCATATTTACGGTAACCATCCTTAAGTGGTTTATCACCAATTACTGTAATATTATTTATTGTATTTTGTTTTTTTTTTTTAGAAAATTGGGTATTTTCTAACATTTAATTTACTAATCATGTAGATGTTCATGAAAGCTCAAAGAAAAGTTGAGGATTATTATATCAAAAATAGAGAAAACTGACAAAAAGTGACTTTTTCAGCAAAATCTGTCATTAACTGAACATAAACCCAGTGTGTCCATCCACTGTCATTGATCCAACTCCATGGGTTTGACTGGTGAACCAGTGTTGGAGAAGATGACGGTGTTTCCATGGTAACTACAGAGCTTCTGAATGTTCAAATATGGTCACATCTGATGACCATGAAAAGATGAAGAACTGTATTTGACACCAATTATTGACATGGATTAGTGGATCATCAGGGATTGAACAGTTTATAACAGTAGATGGTTTTGGTAGATGGTGGATGTTTGGGTCTGAATGAGTTAAAAAAGAAAAAATAAACTGTTAATTAAAGTCAAATAACAATTAGCAATTTTTTTACTCTCAAACGTGTTAGTGCAGATCAGGTTTGTCAAAAACAGCAGTTCCAGTACTGGTCTGAATGTCAGTGTATTATGGGATGGTGCATTAGTGTCCACTGTGTCGGCTGATCTGGAACTGAAACAACCAAACCCATGAATATACAAGAGAACAGCTGGAGAAGAACTGACCACTGGAGTGACCACTGGAGTGACCACTGTGCATGAAAGGGTTAATAAGCATCACATAAGGACTTATGAGGTCTTGTTCTATACTCAGCACAAGCCCCGTCATATCCAGTATGGTGGAATAAACAGTTGTAGGCAGAACAGAAAGCCCTCTTCATTCACAGCTACATCATATCCAAGCATTTTCAGCCTATTTTACTGGGAATTGTGAACGGTGGATGAGTCACTGATTGCAAATGGCACCACTTTTACTGAGGACCACTTCACTGTCCTGGCTTCGCATTCACAACATTCACATTTCCACTGAAAATGGGAGCTTTTAACAAATTGCATGACAGCGCAATTATCCAGTAATCCTAATTCTAATATCAAAATGTCAGGCCAGTGAAATTAGTCGCCTACGGAGGAGTTCAACCAAATTAGCTAGGCGTATGTGCAACCTCCTAGACAGAAGGCCACAGGTTTTCTGTCTGCTCCTCTAATACTTTCATTCAACCTTCTGCACACCCCCGTCCGTCCGTCCTTCCGTCCTACTCCCTTCTCTGGAAAATTTAAGTCATGCAGCAAAAGCAGATTCCTGAAGAGCAGGGGGTGGCAGGGGAGAGAGAAATACCTCCGAGGATTAGTAAGTAATCCAGGCTTTGGTCTGGGAGGCTTTGGCCTCTGCCTCCTGTCCTTCAAAAGAGGAAATTCTGTAGAAAGGGTCAGCGCTAATGGGGGGAGGCTTCGGGGTCTACAAGGAAGGAGTGATAGGAGGAGTGGTCAGGCGGCACAGCGAGTATTAGCTGCTGGGGTTCGTTAGTGTTGAAGTGGATGTGCAAACTGCATGGAGGACTGTGGGGGAGCACCAAGTCCAAGCTCCCACTACAGCTTTCAGTTCCAAAAACCACAGCAAAAACACAGTAAAAAATGCAAGAGTACAGTTTGAATACCACCGACTCTGACATTTTATACATTTTATACATTTTGCTTGAGGAAATTACAGTCGCAGAGAAAATTACTAGACCGCCCTTGTTTTCTTCAATCTCTTGTAAAGCCTGAACCATTAGATCACAGGTGTCAAACATGCGTCCCGGGGCCCAAATCTGGCCCACTAAAGGGTCCAGTCCGGCCCTGGGATGAATGTGTGAACTGCAAAAATGACACTGAAGGCACTAACAATCCTTTTAGTTCAGCTTCCACATTCAGCCCAGTTCAATCTCCAGTGGTTCAGACCAGTACAATACTCTCATAATAACATAGAAATAATGACAACTCCAAATTGTTCTCTTTGTTGTAGTGTTAAAAAAATTACTTTACAGGAAAATGGTCACACTTACAAACTATCATTTCACCAAAAAAATGTGAAAAACCTGAAAAAAGTAAACAACCTGTAATTTCTTAAGGAAAATTCAATGTAATTTTACTCATGTTCTGCCTGTTATTAAATGTTTTGTGTATTTGTAGATTCACTGTGATCTGTCCGTTGTATTTACCCCTCCCAACTACAATTTTTATGAATTTTAACTTTTTTTTTTCCCATTTACTTATAATAGGCACAGTTTCCCATGTCTGTAGCAGCAAATCTATGGGTTGAATTCAGACCAATGTGGTTTCTAGATTACCAGTGACCAGAATGGATCTCATTCCATTTTAGGAACAGTAGGTCACAGTTCACATTTTTTATAAATGTTTAAAATCTTCCCATTTACTTCTAAAGGGCCAACATGTGTGAGGGGCGGGGTTTGTTGTGTCTGCCACCACTTCTGCACATGTAGAAATGAGAAGATGAGGCACAATATTGTACATTTGCACTTATTTTTCTTGGCAAAGTTCAAATTGTTCATAGTTGTTCATGTTATTTACATGTTTTTAAAGGATTATTTGTAGATGTAAATATTTTCATAATGTAATTTACATTTTTCACTCTAAAACAAAGAGAAAAGTTTAGAATTGACATTTCTATATTATTGTTCTTATTTGACTGGTCCGGCCCACTTCACATCATGTTGCTCTGAATGTGGAACTGAACTAACATGAGTTTGACACACCTGCATTAGATCATTGAAAGAAGAATTCCAGATCTTTGAAACCGGAGCCTTTATTGGTCCTTCTGAACAAACCCTTTTTTTTTTTTTAATATCAATTTCCATGTATGATTTTCAATTTTACATCGGGTCTCAGTGCTCAAATTATTATTTTTGAACAAACAAAACATAATGTAACACAAACATGTCAAAAAAATGGTTAATTCCTTTTCTAAATGCTCCCAGTTCTTCCTCATTAATGTCAGTCCTGTAGTGTCACTAAAGGCCTCTGGTGAATGAACTCCTCCCCCTGGTGGATTATCTGTGAATTACATGGATCTAATTGTATACATCAGGAATTTCAAGACAAAACATACCACACTGATCACGTAGGGCTTCAAAACTCATGTGTCAAATATGATACATTCGGTATTATAGGGTTCATGCCTGGTAAAGTAAAGGTCCACTGGTTTGGACAAATATAACGATAACAAAAATAGCTCATAGTAGTTTAATTTAAGTTTTCCATGGTTTCTTGATATAACCCAAATCACTTCAGTTCTTACACCAGTACCTATGTCATTGTACTGACAAAAACAGTGCATTTATTCATTCTGTGTTTCTTTTCTGTCTTTTCAGTCACATGACACACAGGAGTTAGGACTGGATCGCAGAACCATTTTTTTTAAGACTTTGGATGGTCTAATAACTTTTTTCTGCGACTGTATATACAGGAAAGATAATACATTTGTGACTATGTCATGAAATCCAAGATGGAGCACGTGCAGACGGCTGAGGGGATCCGTCTATATCAGGGGTGTCCAAACTTTTTTTAAAGAGGGCCAGATCTGATAATGTGGAGATTGCCAGGGGCCAGTGGTCCTTTCGGACGTTTTTAAACAGTAAAAATTACATATAAAAGCACTTCTCCAACAATTTTATTTCATTGTCACCATATCATTTTTTAAATGGCAATGTAACCAAATCTAAGCCACTCAGGTGTGAACAAATTAAAAAAAAAAAAAAAAAAACATTTCTGCCTTCCTTTCACATCTGGAGTCAGATAACATAGAACAAACTGTGTGGAGTATCTGAAACGTCCAAGAAGTGGATAAAAATCTCATTTTAAAAATGACTTATATGAGTAATCATTACTATTTTTACTCAGTAATGCAGTCTGTTAACATTTAAGATGAAAACATTTGACTCTTACTCTTGTCTTTCACAAAATCATTCAGAAAGTAATATTTGTGTCACATCTACAAGTACATAACACCAGCAGTTATAGGCAACTAACCTGGCAACTTGGTATCCTGCCTTGGTGGTGAGTTCACTGAACTCACAGGTTCACATGCAGAGTCACTGTTGTGAGTTTAAAGCAGCTTGAATTTGCTTCACTTTTTCGGAGCGCTCACTCCCTGCTAGCTTGTCGTATGCGTTCGCATGTTTTGTCTGCTCGTGTCTCTTTTACATTGAATTCCTTAAACAAGGCAACAGTCTCTGACAAATTAGGCAAACACAATCGCCTCGATTTTCAGTGAAAAAAAATTGTAATTCCCATCTCTCCTGGAAGCGGTGGCCCTCACTGTCAACTTCGTTTTTTTTATTTACAGGCGCCATGGTTAGAAATTAGCGAAAAGGGTTCACGGCAAAGTCACAGATCCAGATAGAGTTAGAGTGGTGCTGCCACCATGAGGTGAAAGGAGGAACTGCATTTGGAACCTTTTATGATTCATGGACTCGGTTCAACAGTCCAAGCGGGCCATAAATAATACAGTATAAAACTGAAGCTGTGGGCCATGTAAAATCTGACCGCGGGCCGTGATTGGCCCCCGGGCCAGACTTTGGACATGCCTGGTCTATATTCAGATGAGGGTGAGGAGGTCCACCCAGACAGGTGAGGGAAGGGAGCAGCTCACAGATATCCCATAATTCTTCTTCATTCTACCCATAATGTTGCCAGATCAGATGACTGGAAACAGTTGGTGCGGAGGTGCTGTTCTGGGTCCAATAGTGAACGCACCTGTTAGCGGACTCTTCTACGCAAAGAGTGAGCTAACGATGGTTTAGCGAACGCAACAAGCGCAGAAACGGATTTTATGTTCGTTAAGCCTCTGCGTTCGTTAAGCCTCTGCGTTCGTTAAGCCTCTGCGTTCGTTAAGCCTCTGCGTTAACTAACCCATCATTTGCTCACTATTTGAGCTGAAGGGCACGCAAACAGCTGCGTTCACTATTGAACCCAGAAACGAACCCCAGATGGGTTAGTTGTGTTAAAATATTTAATCAGATTAATCATGATGATGAATTAATCTGCGTTTACGCATTAATTTAGACATATATCACAGGCAATTTGTGTCAGACTGCAGTGGAAGCTCCTTGCTCCTAACATGACTCCCATTAAATGCTCAAATCTGTCAGTTGTTTCATTTCATTGATTCCAAATGTGTTGGAAACACGTTCATCTCTCAGACCAGTTGGTTCAGAATCAGTCTGATCCCAGATCAGTGGACTGGATGTTGTTCACTTCTCCTCCATTCCCGTGTCTGTGTTTGTTCATTCCATCTCTGCTCAGTGCATTTGTCGTAGACGCTCAGCGTCCATTCACTTCAATGGGACTGAGTGGAACTGCTGGAAAAACCACTACAAACTGGACCAGCACTGGACACATGACACCCTGTCGTCCCGCCCTGGACGCTCGGCGTCTCCGGGGCGAACGGAGCCGTGGGCGGAGCTCGGCCGGGCCGGACGCCGAGCTTCCGCGTGCCGATTGGAGGATCAATCCAAAGGCTGAATGCGGTTTGATTGACAGCTGTTTTCAGATCTGCTCCTTCACTGACACAGTTCAGTTTAATACCGTCACACATTCTGTGTGAAATCACAGAAACCAAATGAACTGTTCATTTACTGACCTGGAAGAAAACACAACCACTGGACTAATGGTACACTGGACTGAAGGGACATGTTTTCTGGTTTAGTTGGTACGATAAAAAAACTGAGCATTTTCTTAATAATAAAAAGGAACGGAGGACGAATTTATGTTTGAATAACTGGACAATTTTTTGGATGTAAACGACAATGAGCTTCAACTGTCTGAAAGAGCAACAGACACACGTGTATATAATATATATATATATACATATATAGACACACACACAGGGAATGGTCAGTACTGCAAGCAAGATTAACTGTACACAAATTTAGAAATGCACATGCAGGCAGTTCTTTTTAATGGACTGTACAATCTACCAGGAGCAGCGTACATTAGCACAGGGTTGCAATTTCACACAATCAAGTAAACCTCTTAAAACGAAGGTATTTGACTAATAACAGAGGTGCAGCTTCTGACAAATACAATATAAGCATAGGCTTTACTCATGGAGCGCCATGGCACAACGCACAGTAGAAACTGCAGAAAAAGAAGGTCTGTTCCACAGAGATGGAGGTGTTCAAATACTTCAAACTGTAATGTCCAGTCTTTTTGTTAAAGGACAGTCTAGTGTGTACAAATGCAACAGGAAAGGCTTGAGGTGCACAAATGAGAAGGCTGTGTTTGATACAACATCAGGGCCTCCGGCTGCCTCCTTCCCAAACTGTGCAGCTCTGTTTCTATCTGCAGTCTGCAGAAGCATTCTGCACCATCCCAGGTCCTGAACCCTGAAAAAAATAAAGAATTGGAATGTCATTAACCACAAAATTTCAGTTTTTTTTGTATGCAAGTATGACCGGTGGTATCAGCCAAGGTGAGAACAGTTTTGGATTTTTCATTCTACTTTAGTTTTATTTAGTTTTGACTTTTTTTTTTCCTCTAATTCAGTTCATTTTAATTAGTTTTTTAGAGCAGGTTTGATAGTTTTTATTGGTTTCATTTTCTTCTAAATGCTTAGTTTTAGTTTAGTTTAGTTTAGTTGTAGTTTAGTTGTAGTTTTAGTTAGTTTAGTAAACACACAATACAGTTTCAGTTAGTTATGTTTTTTTCTTTTAATTATAGTTTTTATTTATTTCAATGACGAACATGTTTTTTCAATTCTAGTTTTGCTCATTTTGTTAGTTTTTGTTAGCGATAATAACCTTGGTATAGGCTCTGCATTGTGTTTCTGACTGGTGTGATGTAGAATGGACCCACAGGACAATATGGGCCAGGTCTACTAAGGCCCCAGGTCTACTAAGGCCCCAGGTCTACTAAGGCCCCAGGTCTACTAAGGCCCCAGGTCTACTAAGGCCCCAGGTCTACTAAGGCCCAGGTCTACTAAGGCCCCAGGTCTACTAAGGCCCCAGGTCTACTAAGGTCCCAGGTCTACTAAGGCCCCAGGTCTACTAAGGCCCCAGGTCTACTAAGGCCCAGGTCTACTAAGGCCCCAGGTCTACTAAGGCCCCAGGTCTACTAAGGTCCCAGGTCTACTAAGGCCCCAGGTCTACTAAGGTCCCAGGTCTACTAAGGCCCCAGGTCTACTAAGGCCCCAGGTCTACTAAGGCCCCAGGTCTACTAAGGTCCCAGGTCTACTAAGGCCCCAGGTCTACTAAGGTCCCAGGTCTACTAAGGTCCCAGGTCTACTAAGGTCCCAGGTCTACTAAGGCCCCAGGTCTACTAAGGTCCCAGGTCTACTAAGGTCCCAGGTCTACTAAGGTCCCAGGTCTACTAAGGTCCCAGGTCTACTAAGGCCCCAGGTCTACTAAGGCCCCAGGTCTACTAAGGCCCCAGGTCTACTAAGGCCCCAGGTCTACTAAGGCCCCAGGTCTACTAAGGCCCCAGGTCTACTAAGGTCCCAGGTCTACTAAGGTCCCAGGTCTACTAAGGCCCCAGGTCTACTAAGGTCCCAGGTCTACTAAGGCCCCAGGTCTACTAAGGCCCCAGGTCTACTAAGGTCCCAGGTCTACTAAGGCCCCAGGTCTACTAAGGCCCCAGGTCTACTAAGGCCCCAGGTCTACTAAGGTCCCAGGTCTACTAAGGTCCCAGGTCTACTAAGGCCCCAGGTCTACTAAGGTCCCAGGTTGTGTAGACTAATTCGGGTGCACAGTCTAGGATTTTGCGTGTGGGGTTGAACTGTGGTTTGCAGGTGATGTCCTCAGACTGTCTGCACAAATTACAACAGGTGCAAAGTCTTGGAGACAGAACTATTTAAATGTTGTGTGTGCTACTGGAGAAACTGTTGGACAAACTGCTGTGGGATACACCAGCACTAATGGGAACAGTGACTGAAGTGATCCAGGTGGACGGAAAAGTAACATTGGAGGAGTTTAGTCATAGAAGGTATTGCATGAGTCATTTATTCACTTTTTTTTCATTTTGGGGGGTGTGGGGGGGTAGGAGTTTATCAGCAACTGTGAGCAGACGGCACAGAAGTAACGCACCGCATCGCTATGACGACCAGGTACTGGAAAGTGGGGAGTATCTGGAATGGAAACGGTCTGCAATAGGACCTGGAACCAGAGTGGAACCGGTCTGGAATAGGACCTGGAACCAGAGTGGAACGTCTGGAATAGGACCTGGAACCAGAGTGGAACCGGTCTGGAATAGGACTGGAACCAGAGTGGAACCGGTCTGGAATAGGACCTGGTACCAGAGTGGAACCAGTTTGGAATAGGACCTGGAACCAGAGTGGAACCGGTCTGGAATAGGACCTGGAACCAGAGTGGAACCGGTCTGGAATAGGACCTGATACCAGAGTGGAACCAGTTTGGAATAGGACCTGGTACCAGAGTGGAACCGGTCTGGAATAGGACCTGGTACCAGAGTGGAACCGGTCTGGAATAGGACCTGGAACCAGAGTGGAACCGGTCTGGAATAGGACCTGGTACCAGAGTGGAACCAGTTTGGAATAGGACCTGGTACCAGAGTGGAACGGTCTGGAATTAGGACCTGGTACCAGAGTGGAAACCAGTTTGGAATAGGACCTGGAACCAGAGTGGAACGGTCTGGAATAGGACCTGGTACCAGAGTGGAACCAGTTTGGAATAGGGACCGGGTACCAGAGTGGAACCGGTCTGGAATAGGACCTGGTACCAGAGTGGAACCAGTTTGGAATAGGACCTGGAACCAGAGTGGAACCAGTCTGGAATAGGACCTGGTACCAGAGTGGAACCGGTCTGGAATAGGACCTGGAACCAGAGTGGAACCGGGTCTGGAATAGGACCTGGTACCAGAGTGGAACCGGTCTGGAATAGGACCTGGTACCAGAGTGGAACCAGTCTGGAATAGAACCTGTTACCAGAGTGGAACAGGTCTGGAATAGGACCTGGTACTAGAGTGGAACTGGTTTGGAATAGGACCTGGTACCAGAGTGGAACCGGTCTTGGAATAGGACCTGGTAACCAGAGTGAACGGTTTGGAATAGACGGACCAGAGTGGAATAGGTACGGATGGGTACCAGAGTGGAACCAGTTTGGAATAGGACCTGGTACCAGAGTGGAACCAGTCTGGAATAGGACCTGGTACCAGAGTGGAACAGTTGGAATAGGACCTGGAACCAGAGTGGAACCGGTCTGGAATAGGACCTGGTACCAGAGTGGAACCGGTCTGGAATAGGACCTGGTACCAGAGTGGAACCGGTCTGGAATAGGACCTGGAACCAGAGTGGAACCGGTCTGGAATAGGACCTGGAACCAGAGTGGAGTCGAGCCGGTTCCATGTGGTGGAAACGCAGCATAAGATCTCCTACCCCACCTTTAACAATGTAAATGACAGGTGTCAAACATGCGTCCTGGGGCCCAAATCTGGCCCACCAAAGGGTCCAGTCCGGCCCTGGGATGAATTTATGAAATGCAAAAATTCCACTAAGATTTTAACAATCCTTTTAGTTCAGGTTCCACATTCAGACCAATTCAATCTCCAGTGGACAGGACCAGTCAAATACTATCAGAATAACAGAGAAATAATGACAACTACATTTTTTTTCTTTTGTAAATGTAAATATTTTCATGTATTTACACTTAAAACAAAGACACAATTTTGCAAAAAAAAATGTGAATACCTGAAAAAATATGAACAAACTAAAATGTCTTAAGAGAAGTCAGTACAATTTTACCAGTATTCTGTCTGTTATTAAATGTGTGTGAGTTGGTAGATCCACTGTGATCTGTCAGGTATAATGTACATGTGGAAATGATAAACTGAGGCAGAATAGTGTTAAAAATACACTGATTTTTTTTCAGTTTGTTCATGTTATTCACATCTTTTGAAAGGATAGTTTGTAGATGTAAACCTGTTTCACTGATGTTAAATTTGCTTTTTTCGCTCTAAAACAGATAAAGTTTGAAGTTGACATTATTTCTATATTATTCTGTTCTTATTGTCCTGGTCTGGCCCACTGCAGATCAGATTTAGCTGAATGTGGAACTGAACTAACAGGAGTTTGACAGCCCTGCTGTAAAGTCAGTGTGTAATATTTAGTGACATCTATTGGTGCACACTGGAATGTAAGGATGAATATGCAATAAAGCCAGCTACAAACAACTTCGTCCAGGATTTTCTAGTCTGCTTCTTTGTTAAAACCTGAAAAAAAGATTTTTAAAACACATGAAAAATGGAAGTAAATCCAGGCATTGATGCTTGTGATTTTCCTAGGTTAGAGTGACCTGAGTAGACCTCAGTAAATTAAGGTCTTCTACTGTTCCCTAGTGTTTCTCTGTTCAAATAAGTCCCCACTCAGCACGTGTCTGCACTGTCTGCACATAATTACATGACTGATGTGTCGGACAAGCAGAAGATAATGTAGACCACCTCCTGCCCAGACAATGTCAATCACGCAGAGGTAAAGACAACAAAATAAAAATGAGTGGGGTGAGCCTTTCCTTTCAAAGTTTGTCTGATATTCTAATTAAAACTCCCACAAGTTCTGGGCAATCGTGAGCAAACACTTTGCCAGGAAGCAAGGTTGTGACATTAACAAAACTAACAAAATGACAAAAACTGAAACTGTAAAAGCATTTTCGTTAACTGAAATAAATAAAAACTAGAATTAAAAGAAAAAAACAATAACTAACTGAAACTGTATTGTGTGTTTACAAAACTACCTAAAATGGGTAAAAATTATGGATAAAATTCCCTTAGTTTTTGTCTTTGTCAATGTCAGAGTGATATCAAATTGATTTATTTTGCTCCAGCAGTTTAGCTGGTCACACCGTACAGCTCTTCACGGTTCGTCATGTCTGGTCCCTTGTGGTTTACAGTCGTCTTCTGGTCCTGGGCCGCGGGTCGGATTTTTTTTTTTTTTACTCAAGTCCAGCTTTTGTGGAATTATTTGACCCGCCCCGCAAATAGTGCCATTTTTTGACCTGCCCCACAGGTAACCCCCCTCAGGTTAACCTGCTGATCCGTGTATCACTAGTACTAACCTATCATGTGGTGTGAATTTTCTTCTCATCTGCTGTCTGCCTAATGTTCATGCTGTCCCCATATCCCTTCAAATCCATGAAAAATTCCAGCATGTGATCCAAGTGTACTGTGTGAAAACTGTAGGATGTCTTATATTTGTGCTTTGCATTATCTTTTGTTCTTCACTGCAATTTTGAAGAAAGGGTTTTGTGGGTAGCGCTCTAGTTTTACTCTGTACTAGGAGCAGCCGGCCCAGTGTCCCTAATCCTCGAACTCAGTTTTGTTTGATGTACTCTGTACTGTCAAATGACAATAAGGCAATTCTGATTCTGATTCTGAATGATAGGACTCAAATGCACCGAGACAGATTATTAACAGAAGAAAGAAAGAAGAGAAGAAAGAAAGAAAGAAAAAAGAAAGAAAAGAAATAAAGGGGAACAAACAGACAAAGACATTCATCCATTGTACTGTCCATTATGTTTGTGTCTGTGCTCAGTCAGAGCCGCCCTAAACCCCACCCCCAAATAAAGTGTCCAGGGTTACCCGCTGATCCGCACCTCATTAATGTCTTTGAATAGGATGGCGAGGAAGATAAATATATGAAAAGTAAAAACTAATAACTGAAACTAAACTAAACTAAGCTTTCAGGAAAAAATGACAACTAATAAAAACTAGAAAACCTGCTCTACAAACTAATTAAAACTAACTGAATTAGAGGGAAAAAGTCAAAGCTAAATAAATGAAACTATAATGAAAAATCTAAACTATTAGAACCTTGGCAGGAAGTAGACTTTGGAATCAAACACATGCCTACATACTCACTGCTGTCATCACATATACAATTATTGCTATCCATAAGTCAGAAGATACCATCTGCTGGCTACATCTCACTAGATTAGGCATTATGTACACAGCTCAAACATAGAAGACAACCAAATGTTAATGCTCACAGTGGAGCAGTGAGCAGACAGCAGCAGAGTCATGTACAAGTCAAATAAGAAAGAGTGGAACACACAGATAATAAGAATGGATTTCACTGTAGATCGTATGAACACATCCTAGTTCATGTTTTGTGGAATCCGTTTAATTTGTGAAAATGACACTGAGTATTTCAGCGCACAAGCAAGGATCCACATGAGGCCTACAATAAAAGTCAACTCAACTTTATTTATAGAGCATTTTAAAACAGCTGACACCATGACAGGTGAGGGACTGTGTTGGACCTGTGAGAGCCAACTACATGGAGATAGATGGGATGACTTTGATTATTTTTTATTTTGTTGAGGGATTCTTTAACTTTTTTCTAGGGATGCATCAATACCTTATTTTTTCCAGACCGAATACAAGTACTTCCATTTGAGTACTTGCTGATACCGAGTACTGATCCTAGTCCTTAATAATCCCATTCCAGTTGTTCGTTCCTTTTGTAAATGTGCTTTATTGTCGTTGTCATTAGTCTGACTGGAACAAAGTGCTGCTACTGACATTTAATGTGTTGGAATGAGCGTTTGTCAGTTAATCCACCAGGGGGCGCCGCTCTGAATTAACCATACTGGACAAATACCCGAAGAAGAGGAAAGTTTTAATGAAGAAGAAGAAAGTCAGTAATAACAAACCTGTAGACGACAGAGGAACACTACTGTGATACTAATGTTGGTGCTGATATTGAGGGCTCCCTCTGATGAAACACTGGAGAATATAGAAAAAGAAACATTAAAAATATATATATAAAAAAAAAAACATTGATTTAAAAGAATCTAAATATAAGACATATGAAAAAATATAACTATAAAACATAAATGGATAAAAACAGAGGCATTCATTAAAAGCCAAATTAAAGAGGTGGGTCTTGAGCCTGGTTTTAAAATGTCTACATTCTGATAACAAAAAGGCTTGTGTTCAGTGGAAGTGAGTAGCAATAAATTGATCATCTCCTCTTGTCAGATTGCCGTTGCATATGCTTTGCTTCTGTTTCTCATATACATTAGACCACAGATGTCAAACATGTGGCCGGGGGCCAAATCCAGCCCACCAAAGGGTTCCAATCTGGTGTGAATTAGTGAAATACAAAAATTACACTGAGGATATTAATAATCGATGGTGTAAAAATCATTTTAATTCAGGTTCCACATACAGACCAATTAGATCTCAGTTGGGTCAGATCAGTAAAATAGTATCATAATAACTTATAAATAATGACAACTGAAGATTTTGTCTTTGTTGTAGTGAAAAAAAGTAAAATTACATGAAAATGTTTACATTAACAAACTATCCTTTTACAAAAAATGTGAATAACCTGAAAAAATATGAACAACTGGAAATGTCTCAAGAGAAGTAAATGCAATTGTACCAGTATTCTGCCTGGTACTATATGTTTGGTGTATTTGTAATTATCATGTAAGTTGTAACGCACATGTGTAAATGATAAACTGAGGCAGAATAGTGTTAAAATTGCATTTGTTTTTCTTAAGACATTTCAGGTTGTCCATGTTATCAGATTTTTAAGGAAATGTTGCAGATGTAAACATGATCAAAACGTCATTGTACTTTTTCTCTGTTATTTGACTGGTCCAGTCCACTGCAGATCATACTGGAGTGAAGGTGGACCTGAACTAAAATGAGCTGGACAGCCCCTGCATTGGAGGCTGGTGTCTGTGTCGTGTAACTCTCCCCTGTATTAAAATCCTAGAAGCAGTCCAATGTGGTGCAATCAGTTATTTAGACCTGGTAGAGCAGATGCGACATTTAAAATATGGAAAGAGAAGGGATTACGAACTGCTCAAGATCTCTACATGCCACAATCTGACACATGAATGAGCTTCCAGGAGTTACAGCAAAACATTTTTCAGAGAAAAGAAACATTTCTTTAAATATCTTCAACTGAGAAGCTTCATAAGATCAAATCCAAACAGTGTAACAGCCTAAACCTGCTCAGTCATCAGTGGAAAAACATCTGGTCATAAACAGTCAAAAGAGCGGTTTAATGTCTCAGTTTTCTCATGTCCTCATGTCTCATGTATGTGAGGACTCCTATGGCAGACTGGCAGCTTGGAGGGATGCTTTATGTGCAGTTACCAGAGGCAGACTGGCAGTCTGCATGTGCTTCTGGACACTCCACTTCCATTCATACACACCTTCCACTCCTCCACTTTAAATGGCTGATGCCAGTTTCTATTACACCAGTAGATCTGAAGCGCTATAATAAGAATCTACCTGATGTGTGCTCCAGATGTTCCCAATGCAAAGGAACACTGGTTCACTGGATGTGCTACTGTCCACACACTGCACTGTTCTGGAGGGAAATCAGGGAAATAATTGAAAACATTATTCTGAAACAAGAAAGTGACAAGTCATGTTAGACCCAAAGTTCTTTCTGTTTGGCATATATCCAGAAAAACATGATATACAACAAATGAAGGGATTTTTATCCACTTCAGTCTACTTATTACTAAAACATGCATTTCATTAGTTTGGAACAGAACTGGTAGACCAACTGTTAGTCTGTGGATACAGCAGATGCTTTGTACCCAAACACTAGACAAAACTGTCCTCTGTTCTGAAGGACGAACAGGAGTCATCTGAACGGCTGTGGAATCCTTTCATTGTGTCTGCTGACAATCCACAGTTACTGGAGGACAACGCAAACAACTGACAAAGTTCCCACTGGGGCGTCTAAAGGCGGAGGCTCAGATTTCTGGATTTTGTATATATATACTGAGCAAAAATATAAATGCACGACTTTTGTTTTTGCTCCCATTTTTCATGAGCTGAACTCAAAGATCTAAAACTTTTTCTGTGCACACACAAGGTTTATTTCTCTCAAATATTGTTCACAAATCTGTCTAAATTTGTGTTAGTGAACACTTCTTCTTTGCTGAGATAATCCCTCCACCTCACAGGTGTGGCATATCAAGATGCTGATTAGACAGCAGGATTTTTGCACAGGTGTGCCTTAGGCTGGCCACAATAAAAGGCCCACTCTAAAATGTGCGGTTTTCTCACACAGCACAATACCACAGATGTCACAAGTTTTGAGGGAATATGCACTGGTCATGTGACTCAGGAATCTCCAGCAGAGCTTCTGCCTGTGAATTGAATGTTCATTTCTCTACCATAAGCCATCTCCAAAGCTGTTTCAGAGAATTCATGAAGAAGACTGTGCGAGGAAAATGGTGGTCACACCAAATACTGACTGGTTTTCTGACCCCCCTGGACCACCCAATACAGTAAAACTGCACGTTTTAGAGTGGCCTTTTATTGTGGCCAGCCTAAGTCACACCTGTGCAATAATCCTGCTGTCTAATCAGCATCTGGATCTGCCACACCTGTGAGGTGGATGGATTATCTCAGCAAAGGACAAAGGAGAAGTGCTCACTAACACAGATTTAGACAAATTTATGAACAATATTTGAGAGAAATAGGCCTTTTGTGAACATAGAAAAAGTTTTAGATCTTTGAGTTCAGCTCATGAAAAATGGGAGCAAAAACAAAAGTGGTTGCGTTTATATTTTTGTTCAGTGTGTATATATATATATATATATATTACTATATAATATATATATATATATATATATGTACAGTACAGGCCAAAAGTTTGGACACACCTTCTCATTCTTTGCATTTTCTTTATTTTCATGACTATTTTCATTGTAGATTCTCACTGAAGGCATCAAAACTCTGAATGAACACATGTGGAATTATGTACTTACCAAAAAAGTGTGAAATAACTGAAAACATCTCTTATATTCTAGTTTCTTCAAAGTAGCCACCCTTAGCTCTGATGACTGCCTTGCACACCCTTGGCATTCTCTTGATGAGCTTCCAGAGGTAGTCACCTGAAATGGTTTCCACTTCATAGCTGTGCCTTGTCAGGGTTACTTAGTGGAATTTCTTGCCTTATTGATGGGGTTGGGACCATCAGTTGTGTTGTGCAGAAGTCAGGTTGATGCACAGCTGACAGCCCTATTGGACAACTGTTAGAATGCATATTATGGCGAGAACCAATCAGCTAAGTAAAGACAAACGAGTGGCCATCATTACTTTAAGAAATGAAGGTCAGTCAGTCTGGAACATTTCAAAAACTTTGAATGTGTCCCCAAGTGCAGTCGCAAAAACCATCAAGCGCTCCAACGAAACTGGCTCACATGAGGACCGCCCCAGGAAAGGAAGACCAAGAGTCACTCTGATGCTGAAGATAAGTTTCATCTGAGTCACCAGCCTCAGAAATCGCAAATTAACAGCAGCTCAGATTAGAGACCAGATGAATACCACACAGAGCTCTAGCAGCAGACACATCTCTACAACAACTGTTAAGAGGAGACTGCGTGAATCAGGCCTTCATGGTCAAACAGCTGCTAGGAAACCACTGCTCAGGAGAGGCAACAAACACAAGAGATTTATTTGGGCCAAGAAACCCAAGGAATGGACATTAGACCAGTGGAAATCTGTGCTTTGGTCTGATGAGTCCAAATTTGAGATCTTTGGATCCAACCGCCGTGTCTTTGTGCGACGCAGAAAAGGTGAACGGATGGATGCTACATGCCTGGTTCCCACCGTGAAGCATGGAGGGGGAGGTGTGATGGTGTGGGGGTGCTTTGCTGTGACGCTGTTGGGGATTTATTCAAGATTGAAGGCAACCTGAATCAGCATGGCTACCACAGCATCCTGCAGTGGACATGCCATTCCATCCGGTCTGCGTTTAGTTGGACCATCATTATGTTTCAACAGGACAATGACCCCAAACACACCTCCAGGCTGTGTGAGGGATATCTGACCAAGAAGGAGAGTGATGGAGTGCTGCGCCAGATGACCTGGCCTCCACAGTCACCGGACCTGAACCCGGATCGAGATGGTTTTGGTGTGAGCTGGAACGCAGAGTGAAGGCAAAAAGGCCAACAAGTGCTAAGCATCTGTGGGAACTTCTCAAGACTGTTAGGAAACCATTTCAGGTGACTACCTCTGGAAGCTCATCAAGAGAATGGCAAGAGTGTGCAAAGCAGTCATCAGAGCTAAGGGTGGATACTTGAAGAAACTAGAATATAAGAGATGTTTTCAGTTATTTCACACTTTTTTGTTAAGTACATAATTCCACATGTGTTCATTCATAGTTTTGATGCCTTCAGTGAGAATCTACAATGAAAATAGTCATGAAAATAAAGAAAATGCAAAGAATGAGAAGGTGTGTCCAAACTTCTGGCCTGTACTGTATATATATATACATATATATATATATATATATATATATATATATATATAATATACACACACAGGGTGGAGAAGCAAAATTTACAATATTTTGAGGCAGGGATTGAAAGACAGTGTATGACCAATTAGTTTATTGAAAGTCATGAGAATTTATTTGCCACAAGACAATTTCCGTAATAGAAAATGTTTTTATTCTATGTGTCCTCCTTCTTTCTCAATAACTGCCTTCACATGCTTCCTGAAACTTGCGCAAGTGTTCCTCAAATATTGGGGTGAAAACTTCTCCCATTCTTCTTTAATAGTATCTTCCAGACTTTCTGGTAATAGTTTTTGCTCATAGTCATTCTCTTCTTTCCATTAGAAACAGTCTTTATGGACACTCCAACTATTTTGGAAATCTCCTTTGGTGTGACGAGTGCATTCAGCCAATCACACACTCTTTTGACGTTTGCTTTCCTGATTACTCATATGGGCAAAAGTTTTCTGAAAAGGTATGGATAATAGTGTTAGTATGATTATGACATCAGTATATGTTGGGTTCAAAACAACTGACGTAGTGCCTGCTGAGAAAAAACAACTAAATGTTCAGTGTACATTTTGCTTCCACACCCTGTATATATTTTTTTGTAAACATAATGTTTGTGTTTGTAGTCAACAGGTTTGCATGGATCTGATATATGCACTGTTTGTTGTTTGTTGTATGTTTGTTAAAATTACAACAATTTAAATAAAACATTTTAGAAAGAAAAAAAAAAATCCTAGAAAACAGTCTGAGTTGAAAAACACCCACAGGACAGAGAAAGGTCCAGAGCAGAAAACGTGGAGCTGATGTGACTGCAGTTATTAATCAGAGCGTTGCAGGCTTTGGCCCGTTCTGCCGTTTGTATCAGATGTGGGTAGGCCTTAATCTGAGTTCTCTGAGGAAAAGAGGCCGTCACAAACCCCTGCTGACATGTCAAGCTATTTTTATTTTCCTCACAAATTGCACTGCTGTTTAGCGCAGCGTGAGCTTTGTAATCTGGGCTTCAAATAGTGAAAAAAAAAAAGGGAGAGAATTATATAACTGTGAACGTTGAGAGTGAAACAAGAAGAAAGGATCTGGTAAAGAGAAAAGGATGAAAGTGATGAGGTGTTAATAGAAATTAAAGCCAGAGAATGGAATGAGTGATACTGAGTGAAAAAGGTGAGAACACTGGGAATGAATAGAACAGGGGATGGACGCAAACGCCTGCGTCTATCTATCTATCTATCTATCTATCTATCTATCTATCTATCTATCTATCTATCTATCTATCTATCTATCTATCTATCTATCGTTCTATCGTTCTATCGTTCTATCGTTCTATCTATCGTTCCATCCATCCATCCATCCTATTAAATGACGTTTGTTGCTCCGTCCCCATAACACTGTTTGATCATATCTCAACAACAGTATATTAAGGCAGACATTTCTGCATAATTAGGGGAGTGTCCACTGTGATTGACAGGTGTCTGTTGTGCTCTACCAGCGTCAGCTCGGCTTCAGTCACTCATTCATTGCTCTTCTGTATTAAATCAAACCTCTTCTTCTCCCTGACAGACAGCTGTGTTACTGCTGATGGGGTTTGCTGATGTTTAACGGCCTTGGCTCTGTAAAATTACACCAAGTTCAAGTTCAAAGTGGGAACGTGTCTATAAGTCCTTTCTCTAGGGTCAGAGTTTTGTTTGTTGATTAGCTCTTGTGTTCTTTGGTTTGTAGTTTAAAGTCAGGTGTCCGGTGTTGGAGCGGTGCGTCTCAGTGCAGGAGGCTCACAGACGCCTGGTGTCTTTGACAGAATCAGATGAACGGGCCATCTGGATAACCAAGCACTGGGCCGCTGGACCAAGGCTGTTTTCCTCTGTGCTTCAAAAAATCCAAAGTAAGCTCTTACAGAGTTAATCCTTGAAAAGAAGATCTGTCAGCCCCGTCATTCTGCAGAAAAGATAGACGTGGTAAACAAATTTAGGGTGACAATGGAACATCTGTCCAGGGTCTGCAGATGAACCATGACCACTGGGCTGAGTCTGGTGCACTGTACAATGTACAATGGCCCCGTTAAATAAACCAACAAAATTCCCAAAAATGAAGGGCAGACCGCTGCTGGAGTCCAGGTGTAAAAAGAAAGATGGCCCCATCCCTCCTTTAAACATTCCTCACCCACGATCAAGGTGAGCAGGCCCACCTACAGAGGAAGCACAGTCTCCAAAATCACTTTTCTCTTCAGGTCACGGTGTTATTTAAACCAGTTCATCTCCAACATGATATTAGCCCCCCCAAAAAATGTCACCAAAATCCATCAACATTTGACGCCCCCCCCCCCCCCCCCCCCACACCACAAAGTATGAAGGGCCATCAAAACACACCAAAATGCTCATTTTAACCTAGAAAATCACATCTAATCAGGTCTGAAGTGTCCACACATGGCTTTTTCCTAGTATTGACAGTGTCCCTGTAAAATCAACTTCATAGGTTTTTGTATCAGCTGATATGTAAGTGAAATAAGGAGATTTTAAGTAAAATAACTCAATTCTAGGCTAAAAACTGGAAATAGAAAGTAAAGTAAAGTAAATTTTATTTATAGAGCACTTTTCACAGACAGAGTCACAAAGTGCTTAAGAAAGAAGCTCAGAACAGTAAATCTAGTTGAACACAATGTCTATTTTCTAAACCTCTTTTTCAGCAAAATGCAGGTCTGAGTTCCAGACAAACAGAGCTGAACACTGAAATAATAAAGATAAATACAAGATTTAAGGAAGACTTTAATGGTGACATGGTGACATCTGGACAGACTTTATACATGTGCACTTCACACTTCATTCCCATGTTACCACCACAAACAAACCATGTGTTTACATTCAGAGTCAGGAGGAACTGGGCATCTGAGGAGTTTAGTCGTGACGTGCATTGTGGGAAGTGAAGGTTCCACCTGACAGCAGCAGCTGAAA
Source organism: Sphaeramia orbicularis (assembly GCF_902148855.1). NCBI lineage: Eukaryota > Metazoa > Chordata > Actinopteri > Kurtiformes > Apogonidae > Sphaeramia > Sphaeramia orbicularis. The sequence continues at coordinate 62,646,874 of NC_043959.1, read as the reverse complement.
CAGACACCACACGGAAACGGCAGGAGCTCCCTTCCTTCTGCACACATTCCTCCAGACGTTTCTGCGTCGTGTTTGTTTCATCCATGTAATACCATATGTTTGTGCTGCTGCTGTCAGGCGGCTGTGTGAACCTCCCTTTCCCACAATGCACGTTGTGACTAAATTCCTCAGATGCCCAGTTCCTCCTGACTCTGAATGTAAACACATGGTTTGTTTGTGGTGGATGGAACTAAGAAACTGTTCACTGTAATGACAGAGATTCAGCTGAGGAATGACAGACAGACCAACAGACGAATGAAACTGAGGATAGGACTGAGGATGGACAGATGTGAGGAAACACTGGACACCAAAGTCTCCAGCACCTTTAACAGATCGGATACAGGTCACGTAAGGACTGCAGTCTGAACGGAGCCAAAGTGTAACCTTATGACTGTACTGACTGTCATGGACCCGAACCCAAACCCGAAACTTCTGTGGGATTCTGAAAACCAATATCAAAGACTTTCAGATGCTAAGATGGAGGTGTGTGTGTGAATATCCAGGTGTGGATGTGTAGTTGTGTGACATCTGTATGACAGAGCATCCCTTCTGCAGAACCAGAGGAGGATCTGAAAGGGTCTGATCTGCCTTGGCGGAGGTCTGCGCTCTCCAAGTGCTTTTCAAGTTTTAACATAAATCAAGCAATAAGAGGCCGATTGAGATCAAATTTGGTTCATATTGATCTTACAAATGTCCCTTTTCTCTACCATCCAGAGTTCACATGGGGTCGTTTTCATTCACTAGGTGGAGTTTTGTGGGAAAAAATTGGTTCTCTGACCATTGTTCTGCTACTATCAGGTCCCAGTAGCTCAAACTGAGTTCATATCAATTGTCTAACAATTTTCTCTTCATGCCACTACCTTGGGTTTACATGGTGTCATATTTTGACACCAGGTGGTGTGTTTTGGAAAGGCAACAAAAAAGGAGATTCTTTAATGCCAAATTAAACTCCCATTATACAGAATCTACAATGACATCATTTTTATTCTGGTGACTAGATTGACTTTCAAACTCAATAACATGGAGGACATTTCCATAACTTAGGGGCTCAGTCACAGTTGGATTCAAACCGTGGGACAGGTAAGAGATTGGGATCAGCAGACCCCAGGGATCAGAATATGTGAAATTTGCTGGTGATTGTCGAATTCTGAAAGGCGGCGACAAGACAATTTATCAATTTATCGGATCTAGTGGAGATCCAGGCTGCAGAGTTCTGGACCATTCGTGGTGGAGCAGAAAAGCATGACTAATACCATAATACAGTGAGTTGCGGTAATGGAGATAAGGTGTGTTTAATGCGTGAATGAGTCTTTTCAGATGTGAAAATGTGATTTGGCACAGAAACCTTGTGTGATTCATGTGGGCTTTGTCTGTTTGTCTGTCATATTTGAAAGGAGCAGAGCTGTTATTAAAGCAGAAGTGTCAGGGGGATTCCAGCTCCATATGTGACACAAGCGGACGTCCACTGTTTGTCTGAAGTGCATTACACAAGGATGGACAATATCTGGTATTGACCTGTTCCCTTCACGGCTGCTTCACCCACTTCCTCTGAGCTCTACCCTACACCCAGAAGATCCTAATGCCTTGAATAATCAGCAGAGGAGAGTAGTTTCTGTGGAAAAATGTCATGAATCCACTGGATAACGACCATCCTGGGATGAAGCCACAGAGCACACAGTCTGCAGTTGTGCGTGGCTGAACAAGAATCTTACGCCGTGCCTTTCTGCTGTAAAATAATTGAAAAATCCATATCTATAATTACATAGAAGATTGTTCTTCACACTTCACGCACAAGTATCACAAGACTAGAAGCTGTTTGTGATCGCTGCATGACGCTAATTGAATCTCCTTCTTTGTCTTCCAGATATTAGGGCACAGTATATTTTCAACGTTTCCTTCTACTTGTAATTGCTAAAGATTTGTTTGGATCACAGTAGGGGTTCTGTCAAAAGTCTGTTCAACGTTCTGACATGCTGCAGGTGAGGATGAAGAAGGAACCTTCAGTGTTTACAGGTGGACTCCACCTCCATTCTGAGTGGAACACCACCTGTCTCATGATTCTGAAAACTACTACAAAGTCTTTCAGAGGCTGAGATGGAGGTGATTACAGCTGCGCAATATATCCTTTGAGCGTCGTCATCGCAATGTCCGTGTGCGCAACAGTCACATCGCAGGTCCTGTGATGTAGGAGGCAGATGAACTCAATGTGTTCTCGTTTTAAGTACAACCTGGGTACCTGACACACACTGGGCGCAGCCATCCGCCAATCACAATCCTTCTTAATCAGTTTGCCGAAGCAGACCACACCCCTGCACGTGGAGTGAGTCGCTGGTAACAACATTGAAAAATGAGCAACGAGCAGGACTCGTACCAGCCACTCTGGTACAGTCCACACATGACACTAAGAATAACTTCTGGTATGTAAATGAATACAGATGAAATACTTTAGATTAAAATACTGGTGTTTTTGACGCCACACTGTCACCATGCACTGGACTGCCAGGCCCTACTGGGAGCAATTAGGGTTCAGTGTCTTGCTCAAGGACACTTCGACAGTTGGAGGCAGTATTTAAACTGCCAACCTTTTGTTCATTGGATGACCTGCTCTGCCAACTGAGCCACAGCCGCCACCAAACCACCAAGAACCTTTTAGAAACTACACATGAATGCAGATTATACACAGCATCCACAGGATGTGTCATGTATTTATTTACATATGAATGTTTTTGTGAAGTTATTTTAGCTGATTCCTGTCGCCATAGTGTCCCCTACTGACGAGCCACCATGGCTTATAATGCTGTGTTTGTCACCTGAAAAAGGCTGTTCATTTATGTATATGTTATATTTAGAATATTCTGCCCACTTTTTCTTGGGTCACACAGTCCTTGTCTATGGGGAACTGAAGCCTCTTGAACCCACCACAGTTCACTGACAGTTCTGCAGCCTGTACTGTTGTGTCGCTGTGGTGTTTCACAGCATTAGCACGATCTGACTAAAGGACAAGTGAACGCCTGATTAGAGGAGGGAACGCTGACCGTTTTATATATACACTGTACAGATGGACTAAAACTCTACCAGTCTGACTCTACATCAGTGTGGAGGTAGGGAGGCTTAAAAATGTTTTCAAATAGGACATTTTCACCAACTAAACATACATTGTCTCCAGTGTCGGCTGTTGCTCTTTCAGACAGTTGAAGCTCATTGTCACTTACATCAAAAAAAAAGTCCAGTTATTTCAACATAAATTCGTCCTCCGTTCCTTTTTCAGAAAATGCTCAGTGACCTTATCGTACCAAATAAACAAGAAAACGTGTCCCTTCAGTCCAGTGTACCAGTTAGTCCAGTGGTTGTGTTTTCTTCCAGGTCAGTAAATGAACAGTTCATTTGGTTTCTGTGATTTCACAGCAGAATGTGACGGTATTAAACTGAACTGTGTCAGTGAAGGAGCAGATCTGAAAACAGCTGTCAATCAAACCGCATTCAGCCTTCGGACCCGTCCTCCGATCGGCGCGCGGAAGCTCGGCGTCCGGCCCGGCCGAGCTCCGCCCACGGCTCCGTTCGACCCCAGAGTCGCCGAGCGTCCGGGGGCGGGACGACAGGGTGTCATGTGTCCAGTGCTGGTCCAGTTTGTAGTGGTTTTAAAGCAGTTCCACTCAGTCCCATTGAAGTGCATGGACGCTGAGCGTCTACGACAAATGCACTGAGCAGAGATGGAATGAACAAACACAGACACGGAATGGAGGAGAAGTGAACAACATCCAGTCCACTGATCTGGGATCAGACTGATTCTGAACCAACTGGTCTGAGAGATGAACGTGTTCCAACGCATTTGGAGTCAATGAAATGAAAACAACTGAACAGATTTGAGCATTTAATGGGAGTCATGTTAGGGTCAGAGGAGCTTCCACTGCAGTCTGACACAAACACCTCTGCTTGTCTCATATTTGTTGTTTTGTTGTTGGGACTACCACTAGCACTGATGTGTTTCATTCCAACTGAGTCATACAATGATGTTTACAGCTCAGAAAACATGTTTGAATTGTTAGTATGGCTTTACGTATGAAGACAAATCCCGTCTGTGTTCACTGGCATTCATGTAGCTGGAGTTGAGCCTTCCACAGTGTGCTCAAAGCACCTTAAAATATCTGCAGTCTTACAAGTGTGAGTCCTAATGTTTGTGCAGTTGTATCCTGCTGTTACACTTTCATCCTTCCAGCATGAACACCTACATTATGGAACTTTACAAATCATTCCACTGCATTTTTAAATGTGTTACAAAGGCAACATGCTGTTTTGTTGCTAACTTGATGAATTCACTCATGCCAGTGGTTTACTATACGCTTAATGACAACGTTGCAAATATGACACTTAACTAATGTTTCCAATGTCTTAGGATTCTGTAATGAAGGAGCGGATGGTGGATTTGTCATGAATTCCTGATTCTCACCTACAGATGTGGTTCATGTGATTGACTCTTATTAAGCAGATCATCAGTTACAGAATGTTAAGTCATAGTTACTAAATGGGTGCTTCTGGGTTTCATTTTGGTATCTGGGACTTTTCCAGCTTTTTAGACCCAATAATAAAAGAGAAATTTAGACATATTTCCCCCCAGGATGGACCTGATGATGACCTCAGATAAATGCAAAAAAAAAATAAAAAATTATACTCTTGCTCTGAGCCATCCCATAATTAATGAATTTTTAACGAAATATTGAGCCAAAAATTGGACCAAAATAGGGACATGAAAACTACCCAGGTGTCAGTGCATTTTATTTTGAAAACATCACTTGAAATAGTGTTATATAGCGCTATAAATAAAGACACTGTGTTAAATTTGATGATCCTAGTGGTTTTTCTAATCCAGACATGCAGGTTTTTCATGAATCTCCGTCTCATTCCAGGTTTTGTATGTAACCCATCGTGTCCACTTGGGTTACATACAGAACCTGCCCAGTTAAACACATATTAATCACAAATGATTTTGCAACAGCAGTCATTTTTGTCACTCTGCCTTGCATAATTAGTTCAATTCCCAAAATGTATGTGACAGAATAAGAAGAAAGTTCAAAAAAATAGTAGCGCGTAATTTTTGTGTCCTTTTTACTGTGTTACATGCAGATTTTTATATTAAATATAATGTAAATAATATAAAAATGTGTTTTTTGGAAAAATAGTGTCTGTTTTATCTCAGTAAGTATTTTTTTTTTTTTTTTTTTAATAAAATAGACCCAAAGTGCTTCCAAACTTGCTTCATAACATTCGTCTACATCTGGTTTAAATTTTTAGCCCCATGTCCTGTTTTTAGGACCACTTTCATAGAAGCACCCAAATATATATGCACTAAGTTACGTTGATTTCAGTCATTTATATGTAGCTGGTACCATTTCACAGTAAGACTACACTTATAATAGACTTATAAATCATATTCAAAGCCAAAGTCATCTTTATTGTCAGTTGTGCCTTGTACATTATATACAGAAAGAGCTGAAATTACTGGACTCTAAGGCCCACAGTGCCGTAAACATAAAGTGCAAATAACACAGAAAAGTGCAAAGTGCAAATAACATAGAAGAGTGTGAAGGTAAATATAAAAGAGTGCAATAGAGGAGTAACAAAGAACAATCAAGGTGCATATGTGCATCACTTGCACTAAAGTGGTGATGGTTTGGGGGGGGGGGGGTTTGTTAGAGTCCTGAGTGTGAGTGTGTGTGTGGGGGGGGGTAGAGCAGGGAGGGAGTTCAGCATTCTGATATCCTGGTGGAAGAAGCTGTGTTTCAGTCTGCTGGTCTGAGCCCTGAGGCTCGGCAGTCTCCTCCCTGATGGCAGGAGGCTGAAGAGGCTGTGAGACGGGTGGGTGGGTGGGTGGGGTCCTTTATGATGTGGACGGCTTTCCGGGTGAGGCGGGTGTTATAGATGTCCTGAAGGGAGGGGACAGGAGCTCCAGTGATCTTCTCAGCTGCTCCCACTATACGCTGGAGGGTCTTTTTGCAGGATGCGGTGCAGGCACCGAACCACACAGTGATGCAGCTGGTCAGGACACTCTGGATGGTGCCTCTGTAAAATGTGTGCATGATAGGGGCTGGGGCTCCGGCTCTCCTAAGTTTGCGGAGGAAGTATAGGCGTTGCTGGGCCTTTCTGGCCAGTGATGCGGTGTTTATAGACCAGGAGAGGTCCTCCGAGATGTGCACACCCAGGAACTTGGTGGTGCTCACCCTCTCCACAGCAGCACCATCAATAGTCAGAGGAGCATGCTGGGTGTGCGCTCTCCTGAAGTCCACCACCATCTCCTTTGTCTTCTCCACATTCAAGGACAGATTATTGTCCCTGCACCACGTCACCAGGTGGCTCACCTCGCTCCTGTAGTGGGTCTCATCGTCGTTGCTGATCAGACCCACTACGGTCGTGTCGTCCGCAAACTTAATGAGAAGGTTGGAGCTGTGCCTCGGTGTGCAGTCATGGGTCAGCAAGGTGAAGAGGAGGGGGCTTAGCACACATCCTTGGGGGGCTCCTGTGTTCACCGTGATGGTGCTGGATGTGTTACGGCCGAGCCGTACTGCTTGTGGTCTTCCCGTCAGGAAGTCCAGCACCCAGTTGCACATGGAGGCACTAAGCCCCAGCCGGTCCAGTTTATGGATGAGCTGTTGGGGGATGAGTGTGTTTGATGCAGAGCTGAAGTCGATGAACAGCAGTCTGGCATATGAGTCCTTCAAGTCCAGATGGGTGAGGGCTGAGTGGAGGGCAGTGGAGATCGCATCATCAGTTGAGCGGTTGGACCGATAAGCGAACTGGAAAGGGTCCAGGGAAGGGGGGATGATGGATCTGATGTGCTGCAGGACCAGCCGTTCAAAGCACTTCATGAGGATGGGGGTGAGTGCAACTGGACGGTAGTCCTTGAAGCAGGTGGGGACCTTCTTCTTCAGGACCGGGATGATGGTGGTGGCTTTGAGGCATGTGGGGACAACAGCCTGACTCAGAGAGGTGCTGAAGATGTCTGTTACAACATCTAGGAGTTCCACTGCACAGTCTCTGAGTACATGACCGGGGATGTTGTCTGGACCCGGGGCTTTGCGTGCGCTGATCCTACTAAGGGATCTCCTCACGCTCGCTGGGGACAGTGTCATCACCTGGTCACCGGTGGGGGGTGTGGTCATCTGTGCAGGGGTGCTGTTGTGTGCTTCAAAGCGAGCGAAGAAGCTGTTGAGCCGGTTCAAGTGGAGCTGTCACAGGTCTGTGGCGCAGGCTTGTAGTCCATAATGGTCTGTATCCCCTGCCACAGACTCCAGGTGTCTCTGCTGTCGCTGAAATGGTGGGCTATTCTCCTGGAGTACTGCCTCTTAGCCTCTCTGATGCCACGTGACAGGTTGGCCCTTGCTGTCCTCAGGTCCGCCTCGTCTCCAGCTCTGAAGGCAGCGTCCCAAGCCTTCAGAAGCCTGTGGACCTCCACTGTCAGCCATGGCTTCTGGTTGGCCCGGACAGTGACGGTCTTGGTGTCCGTGACATCATCAAGGCATTTGGTGATGTAGGCAGTGACGGTCTCTGTATACTCCTGGAGGTCTATGGTGGTGTTGTAGGTGGCAGCCTGCTTGAACATATGCCAGTCAGTGGAGCTGAAATGGTCCTGAAGCGCCTCTGAGGACCCCTCTGGCCAAACTCGTACCTGTTTCCGAACTGGTTTGGTGACTTTAACCAGTGGTCTGTATGCTGGCATTAGCATAACAGTGAGGTGGTCTGAGGCGCCGAGGTGGGGGAGGGGCAGGGCCTTGTAGGCTCTGCTCGTGGAGGTGTAAACATTGTCCAGGGTATTGTTTCCCCGTGTGGGAAAGTCAATGTTTCTGTGGAGTTTGGGAAACACAGTATTTGGGTCTGCGTGGTTGAAATGCCCAGCCAGGATCAGGAAAGCATCTGGGTGGGTAGTCTGCTGCTCACTGATGTGCTGGTAGAGTTCATTCAGTGCTTCACTCCTGTTGTTGTTGGAGGTGTGTGTGTGTGTGGGGGGGTGTAAACAGCCACGAGCAGTATGGCCCTGAACTCCCTCGGCAGATAAAATGGCCGGCACTTGATAATCATGATCTCTATCAGCGGTGAACAGTGTTTGCAGACCACCACAGCATCCCCACACCAGGCATCACTGATGTAAACACACAGCCCCCCGCCCCGGGTCTTACCTCCCTCCATGAAAGCTCTGTCCGCTCGGTAGCATGAGAGCCGGTCGAACTGGATGGTGCAGTCCAGGACGCCGTCGTTGAGCCATGTTTCCACAAACACAAAAACACAGCACTCTCTCACAGTCATCGTGGATGAGCGAAGCAGTCTGATGTAGTCCAGCTTGCTATCCAGAGACCGCACGTTGGCCAGCACCATGGTGGGAATAGCCGGCTTATGCTGGTTAGCCGCTAGCCTAGCCCGGATACCTCTGCGTTTGCCCCTCTTCTGTCTCCTCAAACGCCGCTTGTGGCGCTTCCAAGGTGGTCGAGGTAAAGGCACAGATCCAGGAGTGGGGGTCGGTGGTGGTGGGGGTTCCCGGAGAAGACCGCAGTCCCGTAGTTCCTCAACGCACGCGAAGTTTACTTCGTATAAATAGTTACGATTTAGTTGAAGTAAAGCCCCCCGGCTGTATGCTAGTTTACAAACAGATGAACATGACTTAGACATACAAGTGCAACGACTAACACAGGACGAAAAACACGAAAGCACTGTTTTAACGGGACAGAGCGAAGCCGCTGCATCCGCACGCGCCGCCATCGTGCGAGTGTGTATATTGATTAACTTGTAAGTCAGTCTTCACTGATTTTGGCAAAATAAAGTTATTGTTGAGCTTTTAGTCTTTGTCTTCTGTTAAATTTCAAATCTAAAATTTTATTTTGGGTGGCTGTGGCTCAGTTGGTAGAGTGGGTCGTCCAATGACCAAAGGGTTGGCGGTTCGAATCCTGGCTCTGACTGTCCAAGTGTCAAAGTGTCCTTGGGCAAGACACTGAATCCTAAATTGCTCCCAGTAGGGCCAGGCAGTGCCTTGCATAGCAGCAGGTGAATGTGAGGAACTGTAAAGCGCTTTGGGCACCATGAAGGTGTAGAAAATGCACTGTATAAGTTCAGTCCATTTACCATTTTAATCAAGGCCAAATTTGTGAGTGACAAAAGGGAACCTTACTGTTCTTATTTATTTATTTATTTATTTAATTTTCACATTGTAAAAAACATACACATATGTTGGTTAAAAACTGTGATGGATGATTACCAAATACCCTCAAGGGGCTTAACTAATGGCAACCTCCAGATTTCAAAGGTTCTTTACAACTGCAATTAAAAAAATATATACATATATATACATATATATATATATATATATATATATATATATTTGCAAGCTGCACAAAAGTACATTTTCAACACAAAGAATTCCATGACATACCAAGCTTAGAAAAGTATCCCATGTGGAAAATTCCAATCACTCAGAAGCAAAGTTTCACAGCTTTTCTGAACTGAATTTGAGGAAGCTGCATAAGAAGAGTTGGCAGATTATTCCATATTTTTTTATATAAATAGCAATACTGTATGCTACTTAAGCATATATGGGGCATAATAATAATAATCTAACATCTCAGTAAAACTTGTGATAACAAACACTGATGGCACATAAAAAAAAGCAAAACGGTTTTATCCTTAGTGTATGAATATGTTCAGTTGAAATGTCAGATCGTACCAAATGACTGGTTCTGATGGGGATTAAATACTAATAATATTATGACTAAACACTGTTACGTATAAACCCTCCCAACATGCTGCAGACAAAGGAATCTTCTTAGCCATTCAGTTCAGAGGCGAAACACTATTTGACATAGAACAGGTCACTGTTTTCCAGCTTTTCTAATGTGTTATAAGCTTCTGTATGATTCATAATGGGCTTACAGTTACTAAAGTGCTTATGCTGCGTTCAGGGCCGGTTTTTGAGCCCGTAAGTCACAACTTCAAACTACGACTCACGACTTTGTAATGTTCCAGGCAAATCTCACCAAACTGTTTGAGCACAAGGAATTGTGGGAGTTAGATGTAAACAAACCAGCATGGTGAACCGTATGTTATGTTCATTTACAGTCATTTCTATCCCAGAGGTGTTTGTTCTTCACTTATTTAAGGGAAACAGAGGAGGAAAAACGGTGCAGAAGGCAAGAGAAGCTGTTCCACCTTTCATGTTCTGTTATTTATATATCTGGATACGTGTTTGGTGTTACGGCATGACACCCAGCGTGGACCCAAATGCACGAGACTCTTTAAGGTTCAGTGGTCAAAGAGATTTATTTTAACAAAAAACATCAAAAGTACAAAAATGGATGAACAAAGGAGGAAGCACAACGCGCTCAACATTAAACCTAAAAAAACCTAACAAACTGAAAGAGGAAGCACAACGTGCTCTATGTTAAACTAAAAACCTGATACACAATAACACATGGGATAAGATACAAAATACTTAACATGAGGAGTTCTTCACTTGGACACAGAAACGACGCACTGACAACAGATAAAGGGAGAGAGGAGAATATACAGGGAAGGCGGGGTCACAAACAGGTGTGGGCGATCACAGGAGGAACAGCAGGTGAAGGCGAGGATGGGAGGAAGGACGACAACGACAAGACCGACAGAGTGCAGACAAAACAGGAAGGAGACCACATCACCAAAATAAAACAGGACGAGACAAACAAAGACCCTAAACTACATCAGCACACACGACGACGCATGACATTCGCTCTGAATTTTTATGTTGCACTCATTGGACTGAAAACTAGCTAACGCTGGAGCAGCTGCTGATTCTACAGAACATTTACAGATAAATAATGTCAGAGCAATACCTGGTTTTAATTAACAATTTGCATAAGTATCGCATCCATGGGGGGGCGCCATTGTTGTTTCAAGGCTACGTGACGTCAGAACTCAGAAGTGGGAGAACATGGTTCTAGTGTGAGTTCACAGGTGGAAGTCCCAGGTTTGACTGAACATTCCAGTGCATTTTCACCGGTAGAAGGATGAAAAAACAGCAGTTACAGGAGGCCTGGAACGCAGCATTATTATCTGTTATCTGGTGACTTGGAGCTGTGGGTTTCAACACTTTTTAATTTCATTTCTGATTTAAATGCATAAATATTGTGTTAATCCATGCTTGAAACCATCTCATTAGTTTGGAATTAATGAAATATACCAGTACTATTGTAGTGATCTTCCGTTTGTTCCCCAAAAAAAATCACGTATGAGTTGTACTCTGACACGAATGACGAGGCTGTAATCTGTTCCAAAATGTATTAAAACAAAAAAGGCTCATTTCCATCCTGTCAGTCGGTAGAAAAAACTCTATACTCAGAAGCTCTGTTTTTTCTTACTACACAGAGGTCATTAGACACACATACACACAGACGGTGCATTAAACAACAACAAAGAAAATCAGAAATTTGCAACTTCACACAAATAAACTTCTAAACATTATTTCCTATTAGCCATCATGTTTTGGCTCTTACAACTGTCTTTACTATAAATTCTTTTCTTGCACAAAGACCTCTTTTGGTCACATTTGAGGGAAATGCCATGGTTCGCTGGCAGGTACAACAAACAGCTTACAAAGCTGTTACACCGTTCACAAAACAAAGCACAATCTGTCTCATTTTGGGCCCCATTTCTGGACGCTTGGTCAATTGAAATCAAATTGTCACTGATTTTAACTTCTGGGGAATGTGACTTTAGATGTTTAAGGTGCAGTTTTTACTCACTGGTGTTCTGCACAACTGCAGTGAGAACAAACCATGCAGTAAATGTACCATAAAACCTGTTCAGCGCCAAAGGGATGGAACTGGGCACTAGGCTGTGATGCCAAAGGAAACTACAGTGTTATTTTATTTGTGTATCTTTACATTTACAACAATATGACAAGTAAATACTGCAGCCTCTGCAGGACCGATCTGTAGTCTATGTTTTCTGGTGCCTGATTGAATTTTCATATCAACCTGAGCCTCATGTTTGATGGTTTTCAATTGTTCAGATGTAATTTTTATCTGACATCAAGGCTGAATGTGGCTCGTACTCCCAGACTCATTACCTTTGCGAGCAGTTATTATCATTAAAATGAGGTGTGTCTTAGATAGCAGGTACACTTGTGAAATCAATACACACACTAGAGATCATTGATTCCAGTGTAATCATTGTCATTAGTTGATGTTGTGAGCCGACACAAATACCTGGGCAGGCACGTGTACTCGAGTATTTACCAGGAACATGGAGCATCAATAGCAAAACATACATGAAGAATCTGCAAACTGTTTACCACAGGGCTGTCAAACTGATTCTAGTTCAGTTCCACATTCAGCCGAATATGATCTAAAGTGGGCCGGACCAGTCAAATAATATAAGTCATAGGATTAGAAGTAATAAATAATGTCAACTCCAAAGTTTTTTTTCTCTGTTTTTGAGTGAAAAAAGTCAAATTCCATAATGAAAACGTTAACATCTACGAACCGTACTTGAACATAACATGAACAAATATGAACAACCTGAAAATTCTTGAGAAAAATAAGTATAATTTTAACAATATTTTGCCTTTGTTTATCATTTATCCATATGCATCACAACTTACAGATCACAGTGGATCTGCAAATACACAAAACATTTAATAACAGGCAGAATATTCGTACAATTCCACAGACTTTTCTTAAGATATTTCAGGTTATTCACATTTTTTGTAAAAGGCTAGTCTGTAAATGTAAACATTTTTGTGTAATACAAATTTTTTACACTAAAACAAAGAGAAAAATTTGCCTTTTTCATTATTTATAGGTTATAATGATTGTATTTTACTGGTCTGACCCACTTCAGATTCAGTTGATCTAAAATGATTTGAACATCCTTGGTTGTTTATATCTTCAGTGTAATTTCTGCATTTCACACATTCATCCCAGGGCCGGACTGGGCCCTTCGGAGGGCCGGACTGGGCCCTTCGGTGGGCCGGACTGGGCCCTTCGGAGGGCCGGACTGGGCCCTTCGGAGGGCCGGACTGGGCCCTTCGGAGGGCCGGACTGGACCCTTCGGTGGGCCGGACTGGGCCCTTCGGAGGGCCAGACTGGGCCCTTCGGTGGGCCGGACTGGACCCTTTGGTGGGCCGGACTGGACCCTTTGGTGGGCCGGACTGGGCCCTTCGGAGGGCCAGACTGGGCCCTTCGGAGGGCCGGACTGGACCCTTCGGAGGGCCGGACTGGACCCTTCGGAGGGCCGGACTGGACCCTTCGGTGGGCCGGACTGGGCCCTTCGGAGGGCCGGACTGGGCCCTTCGGTGGGCCGGACTGGACCCTTCGGTGGGCCGGACTGGGCCCTTCGGTGGGCCGGACTGGACCCTTCGGTGGGCCGGACTGGACCCTTCGGTGGGCCAGACTGGGCCCTTCGGTGGGCCGGACTGGGCCCTTCGGTGGGCCGGACTGGGCCCTTCGGTGGGCCGGACTGGACCCTTCGGTGGGCCGGACTGGACTGTTCGGAGGGCGGACTGGACCCTTTGGTGGGGTGGTTTTGGCCCCCGGGCCGCATGTTTGACACCTGTGGTTTAACATTTCTTGCATCTGTTTGAATCTTTGCATTTCTTCTCGACACAATGAATTAAACAGAGGGTTGAACAAAATAGAGCATGTTCAAAGGCCAAAAGAAAAAAACAAAAGAAAAGTTATTTCCTGATGTTTTGAAACACAAATATCCCAAAACAGAGGCCTGTGAGGAACCAGGCTGAGCTCACAGACACGGTGTCCGTCCAGGATGTCCCTGCCCTGGGGTCTCTTCCTGCTTGGACATGCCGTGCTGAAACTGACAAGGACCGTCGCTGGACCAGAGACGCCGCTGAGATAGGAACATGCACGCCGAAGACAAAGAACAGGGATGACGGCGCTAACACCTGACCACACACCTGGGATGTGGTCCTGGAGCAGACGTCAGACTGCAGGGGGCGTAAACCCTCCCTGCTGTCCGGCCTATCAGACACGTCACATCATTATGACGTTTGTGACGAAGGCTCCAGGAAGTAGCTGAAACTAGTAAAGCAGGTAAACAAACAACTACCCCTGTCTGATAAAGGAATTAGATATACATATATATAATACACTTTGTTGTGTGTTCTTTGATGTTAAAACACGGGTCATAAACATGTTTCCATGATGTATTTTATTGTTTTTATGCACCTCCGTGTCCTTCTCCATTCGACACAGTACAGTTTATTGTTGGATCTCACTGTTTGATCGTCCAGATTTTCTACCAGTTCTGTTTGTATACTTCTAATTGATTATATATAGTGTGTTTGCACTTGTGTTCTATTTTTTGTGCTGCTGCTGCTGCACTACAATTTCCCAGTTTAGCATCAGTAAAGTCTGTCTGTCTATCTTTGTATTCATCTGTGTCACCAGACAGGCATCCTAACCACCTCAGGTAGTTCCTCTGGACGTGGACACGCCAACTCCTCACCCTACTTCTTTTTTTTTTTTTTTTTTTTTTTTATCAATTTTTGATTCCATTGAACTTCATCTGAGGTCAGTGGCCTCCTTGGGGGGCATCAGTTCATTTCATCCAAAATGCTTCACCCTCAGCTGCAAACACCCCACTGCGAACTCACAAAGAGCCCAACTAATGATAAATGACATATTATTAAATGGTTAACCTAGGATGGGTTATTTCATTCAGTCATTCTATATTATACACAAGAAAAGAGGGAAGTCTTACACAACTTTAAATGAAAAATAATATATTCAGAGCCATTTTTGATGACAGACCACACACATGCACACTTATCTACAGAAAAAAAATAACTGACATTGTGGAAATAGTGCAGTTTAGGGCACTGTTAACATCATGTGCACAGACTAGGGTTGGGAGTCTTTGTTGTAAGGCCGATACGATACGCATTTCTGATCCGATATATTAAAGATACGTGTATGGCATCTCTTTTTTCTCTTGAAAATTAGGAATATTGAAGTGTTTATATCCAAAAGCTAAACTAATCTGTGAAAAACTCATAATTGATGTATGTAAATGTGTAAAGTTTCTAAGGAACATGGTGCTTCAGAAGATGTTTGGTCTAAACTTTGGTGTGGATTTTGTAGACGTTGTTTTTTGTAGACATTTTGTAGAATGTTGGGATATCTTAGAGGTGTTTGTTCGATTGCTCTCATTATTTTATTTAGTGATGGTGAATACAGTGTTACTGCTGGTAAACAAGAAAGAGTCCAAAATGTAAATAGGAAATCAGTTTGATCTTGAAAATCAATGTATTTGTAAAAATGCTGTTTTCTCAGTATGTTGCTGACAGTTTTTTACTGAAAATGACCAATATTCAAATGTTTATACCTCACAAACTAATGAAGATAGAATAAAAGAGTTTTTTCTGTTTAAAAGTTGAAGTTCTGTTCTTTCTTTTCATGTATTCAGTGTTCACATACACTTAACATTTTCAGTGGGCCTTCTAAGATGAGTGAATATGACCAAAAATGCTGGCGCTGGCTGACAAACCCCCTGGAAAAGGCTCTGGCAGGGAAAGAGTTAAAACAGCCCCTGATGGCACATTAAATTAAGCTGGCTCAGTATAAAAGTATATCAACACATGAGTTTTCTACTGGATTACAGCGCTGCAAAACTGAATGCACAAAGATACACAGTGTGTTCATGAAGTGTTTTTTTTCTCATTTCATTTTTCATTTAACTTTGGTTGTCCTGTGGTGTGGACTTCAGATGAAATGTGACCAAAAAAGGGATGACCCCATGCCGACTGTGGGATGTGTTCACATACCGCCTGTAATCTGGTGACAGGACGGATGTGAATGATGCATCACATAACCTTCACGAGTCACTGACCCCGGCAACATTTGTTTCTCAGCTTGAAGAGGACCACTTGCAGCAGTCATCAGGGCAAAGGCGACATCTGCGGTTTTCATCATGGAGAGGACACCAACACACACTCTGAGTGTCTACGTGTGTGTGTGTGTGTGTGTGTGTGTGTGTGTGTGTGTGTGTGTGTGTGTGGAAGGGGGAGGGGCTTTAGGCTGACACTGCCAGAGCTGTGCATGCCAGCCTGCATCCCCTCTGCCACCTTCTGCTCTGTACAACCGCACCATTTCCACAATGTCACTACTGGTCTGTGGCTGAATGCATGTTTTCACTCTGACTGAAAATGATCTTTACATCATGTTTGTTTTTCAAAGAAGAGCTGCAGGTTTTAGCAAAGCACATGCACATGGTCTGTTTACTACTGTAGTCTGCACATTTGTGCCTTTGGAGGCCAGTGTGTGTGTGTGTGTGTGTGTGTGAGTGTGTGTGTGTGTGTGTCTGCATGTGTGTGTGTGAGTGTGTGTGTGTGTGTGTGTGTGTGTGTCTGCATGTGTGTGTGTGAGTGTGTGTGTGTGTGTGTGTCTGCATGTGTGTGTGTGAGTGTGTGTGTGTGTGTGTCTGCATGTGTGTGTGTGAGTGTGTGTGTGTGTGTGTGAGTGTGTGTGTGTGTGTGTGTGTCTGCATGTGTGTGTGTGAGTGTGTGTGTGTGTGAGTGTGTGTGTGTGTGTGTGTCTGCATGTGTGTGTGTGAGTGTGTGTGTGTGTGTGTGTGTGTGTGTGAGAGAGTGTGTGTGTGAGGGAGTGTGTGTGTGTGAGTATGTGTGTGTGTGTCTGCGTGTGTGTGTGTGAGTGTGTGTGTGTGTGTGAGAGAGTGTGTGTGTGAGGGAGTGTGTGTGTGTGAGTATGTGTGTGTGTGTGTGTGTGTGAGAGAGAGTGTGTGTGTGAGGGAGGGTGTGTGAGTGTGTGTGTGTGTGAGGGTGTGTGTGTGTGTGAGTGTGTGTGTGTGTGTGTGTGTGTGAGAGAGAGTGTGTGTGTGAGGGAGGGTGTGTGAGTGTGTGTGTGTGTGAGGGTGTGTGTGTGTGTTTGCATGTGTGTGTGTCTGCGTGTGTGTGCTGTGCATGTGAGTGTGTGCTGTGCATGTGTGAGTGTGTGCTGTGCATGTGTGAGTGTGTGTGTGCATGTGTCTGCATGTGTGTGTGCATGTGTCTGCGTGCGTGTGCTGTGCATGTGTGAGTGTGTGTGTGTGCATGTGTGTGTGTCTGCGTGTGTGTGCTGTGCATGTGTGTGTGTCTGCGTGTGTGTGCTGTGCATGTGTGTGTGTGTGTGCATGTGTGTGTGAGTGTGTGCTGTGCATGTATGTGTGTGTGTGTGTGCGCGCGCGCATGTGTGTGCATGTGTGTGCGTGTGTGTGTGTGCATGTGTGTGTGAGTGCGTGCTGTGTGTGTGCATGTGCATGTGTGTGCATGTGCATGTGTGTGCATGTGTGTGTGTGAGTGTGTGCTGTGCATGTGTGTGTGTGCGCGCGTGCATGTGTGTGCATGTGTGTGTGCATGTGTGTGCATATGTGTGTGTGTGTTTTCTGCTCAGCTCCCCAGGCACAACCTGCCACATTGACTTACCAGATCAATCCACACCTCGCAGGTGCACCAGATGGGTATCACTGCAACTTTAAAATTGGAAGCTGTCTGTGCCAGAGTTGGTTTGTATGTGACAAGCTAAAAAACAAAGCAATAAATAAATGAAAAACAAAACAAATAAATAATGCAGCCTGGACACAGTCTGCACCTATTCAGAAATAATGAAATGATGAGTCATAGAGTGAACTAACCCAGAAACAAGACTGGACTTCTTCTTCTTCTTCTTCTTCTTCTTCTTCTTCTTCTTCTTCTTCTTCTTCTTCTTCTTCTTCTTCTTCTTCTTCTTCTTCTTCTTCTTCTTCTTCTTCTTCTTCTTCTTCTTCTTCTTCTTCTTCTTCTTCTTCTTCTTCTTCTTCTTCTTCTTCTTCTTCTTCTTCTTCTTCTTCTTCTTCTTCTTCTTCTTCTTCTTCTTCTTCTCCTTCTTCTTCTTCTTTCAGGAGACATTTGATTTGACTTAGACCTGACCAAGTCAACTAGTGCTGCAGTGCACCTCAAAGGTCCAGCTTTTTGATGATGGATTTGCAGAGCTCAGTATTCTACACAGACATCCTACAAAGAACTGTTCTAACACAGACACAGCACAGACGGTTTCTGTTTGATACAGTCTATTCAAATCATTAGCTAAGCATCATTACATTACACTTTACTGCTCAGTAAATACAACAGTAACAGTTGGAAAATATTTTGGTATGTTAATAATAATAATATTATGATATAATATAATTATTGTTAATTATTCTAATATTAATAATATATAATATGTATAAGATGTAGTGATGAAATAACATGTAAATAAGATCCAGGTCATATTTTATGTCAGTAGTTGCTTTTCCATTGACCCTCAAATTGCTCAAATATAACTGGCTCATAAAAATTCACCTTATGGAAAAACGACAATTTCGCCAAAAGTCTCATTTTTCAATTAAAAGAGGTGGTTTTCCAGGCGTAGCGCACATGGTATATCACACAAAACTGCAATGGAAAGAGCTTTTTTCACAACTACAGTCAGGTGAAAAAAACGGATGTTGACGTACGCTACAACAAGAGAAGAAGAAGAAGAAACATGTGTGTGCATGTGTGGACACAGCAGGAAATGTGAAGGAAAAGTGACTAGAGTTGGAAATATCTGAGTACTGTGAGACTGAAATGTACAGCAGGGGAATTCTTCATTCTTATTTATTGTGTTGTGTGTTGAAGATATGATTAAAGATTCAAGAATGTTTGTTGTCATTACGTGTACACATGATAAAATTTAGATAGGTAGTTTCATTTGAGCTCTTTTGTTACATTATAATAAATATATAAATAAATACATATATCTCAGTTATATACAATCATAATTTCAAACAAAAAAAATATGGTTCTGTTTACACTTTCTGGCTCCAAATGGGAAGATACAATAAAAACAAATACAAGAATAAACGATATCTACTGTGAAAAACAGCACATTTGTCGTTGGACACACTCTATTCAACCATTTCCTATTTCCTATTGGACAAATAGAAATCCTTTTCATTAGATTCCATCCCTTTCTTTTTTTTCTTACAATGTTTGGTTCATTGTGACTTCAAGGTTTTTGGAGCGCATGAGCCCTTCACTTCTACTTCTGCGTTTATTTCACACACTAAATGGATCAGTCCCTGACTGCGACGCTGAGCTCCTCTGGTCTCGTGCAAATCTGAAACAGTTCTACTTTCAAATCAGTCGATTCAGCTGGCATTAGACATGGATCCTCCCAACTGTCCATGAAGCATAGTGACCATCTAGAGCTGACAAAGGGACACAGGGATCTGTGGACGTGCATACAAATACTGAACTGCTCTGTAAAATACAACATATTACACATAGTACACATGTGACTCAAATCAAATCAATAACTTCTATTATCAATACCTCATCTGTTTAGCTTCACTGTTGTGCCTTATTTGTCTCCTCAACCCTCTGCCCTTTATTGTTATATTCCATGTTTATAGTTATATTATTTATACTTTATGGTTATATTGTATTCTGTTTTGTTCTTTTCTTACTATTTCATGCTCAGTTTTCACTGTGGGGCCTTAGAGTAATGTACATATGACAAAACGGACAATAAAGTTGACTTTGACTAACATTGTTTCAGCTTCAAAAATTCGGAGTGAAATCCCACCCAGTGCCTTCCGCTCAGTGCGTTCTGTACGCTCACGTTCTGTACGCTCAGTGCGTTCTGTATTGTACTAAACACTGCACCACTGTATCTGTAGTGTCTAAAAGGCACCATCTTCTGCCTTTATTTGCAGCTGTTTGATTTTCTATTGCTGTTATATTTTCTATGGTTATCTCACCTAATTGTTTAAAAGTTGACCAAGACACAACTGAAAATGTGTAACAATACATAATACATTACTTCATTGAAAATAATAATAATAATAATAATAATAATAATAATAATAATAATAATGATGATGATGATGATGATGATAATAATAATAATAATAATACAGCAACCATCGCTTAACCACTATTATATTCATTTTCATTATGATACAATGGAAGTATGTACAATTGAGGCAATTTCTTAAACAAAATAAACACATAATGCATGTTATAAATTGCCAGCTTTGAAATGAGGTGAGAAAGAGCAATGGTCAGTTCATGACCGGAAAAGACACCTTCCAGCTGTGATGCATTTGGACGCTACGTACCTACTGTTACTGAAGTTAAGAGGACAGAACTGACTCATTTAACCCATTAAGACCCAGTGCTACTTTTGTGTCAGTTCCCAAATGAAGTTTTCTCTCTGTTTAACCTTTCTTAAATGATTCATTACCATTTTTTGTAAAATTACCCTCTGTAGTTTGTGTTTTTAAGTGACAGGTCAGGTATTTTCCTGTATTTAATTCACTGATCGTGTAGATGTTTATTAAAGCTCAGATTGAAGTTGAAGGTTGTTATATCAGAAACAAAGAAAACTGAAGCAAAAGTGATTTTTTTCAGTTAAATCTGTCATTGAACATAAACCCAGCGTCATTGATCCAACTCCATGGGCTTTACTGGTGAATCAGTGAGCCCGTTTACATGCACACCAATACTCCCATCATGATCCGATTACTGGAGTTATCAGATTATTCAAGTGATCATGTAAACTGGATAATCTGAAAGGCTTTATCTGATAACGGCAGTTTTCTGATTATGAGAAATTGGATTTACACTCCCAGATTTCTCCCCAATACTCCGATGTCTTCATGCATTTATACAGGTTACTCTGATTTATTTCTGTTTTTTTTTTTTTTTTTATGCATGTATAAAGAAAAAAATCTATATAAATGGAAGTCCACAGTGACAATGTGAGCCTAAGGAAAAGGGTCAACAAACAATGACAAGAAATGACGGATAGCAGCAACATGTGACCTCTGTTGTAGTCTTATTAGCTCCTCCCACATTAGGACAGCTAATGTTGACACCGTAGGCGTTGCCATGGGCAACAGGACAAGACTGGATGTTTTGAAAATGACAGGAAGTGTACGTCTTACGTCATAACGCACGTCCTGATTCCAAAAGAAATCAAACAATGGACTGAAACATGTAAACCAGGGTTTTTCAATACTGCATTTCCAAAGTGCATGTAAACGCATCACCTCTGATTACGGCCAGTATCCGATTACTCCCAGATATCTGATTTTTATGGTCATGTGAACAAGCTCAATGTTTTAGAAGATGAAGGTGTTTCTACGTTCACTACAGAACCTCTGAACCTCCAAATGGGTCATATCTGATGGCCGTGAAAAGATGAAGAACTGTATTTTACACCAATTATTTCCATTGATAGGATTATTGGATCAACAGGTGTTAAACAGTTTAGATCAGTAGACGCTTTTGGTCACCAGTGACTGTTTGGCTCATTATGGGTTAATTAGACAAGGATATTCCATTTTTATATATATATAGTAGGGCATTACTGACTTCAGATTTTTTCAGATCAACTTATTTGTCAATAAAGTCAAAGTCGAGTCGACTTGTCGTATGATGACGTCATCACATTGACAGCGGAGGAACAACAGACACAGAAGTTCAACAATGAACGACTGGTACAAACGTTGACTGGAACATGAAGAATGTACAGGAAAGAGCAGAATAAAAAGCTAAGACACAAGCATCAACAGTCCGTCTCACACATTTAACTAAACTAAACACAGGCTAACACCTGGAATTATCTGTTAAATTTAACTGAAAAACATTAAGTGGGAAAAGTTTCAGACGGCGGCAGAAAAGACGCACAGCATGTTAGAAAAAAAGAGTGCACTGTCTGAATGAAATAAATGAGAGGTGTCCAACTCATGTTAGTTCAGTTCCATATTCAGCCCAGTTGGATCTGCAGTGGGCCGAACCAGTCAAATAATGACTGAAGAACCTACAAATAATGACATTTTTCTTTTTGTTTTAGTACAAAAAAACAAACAAAATTAAATTATGAAAATATTTACATTTTACAAAAAAGATGTGAATAACCTGAAAAAACTGAAATTTCATTGGAATAATTAGTGCAATTTGAACACTATTCTGCCTGGACTTCTTATTTCTACATGTACATTCACACACACTGTTCCATAAACATTTGGGAACAGGCAGAAAATTGTTCACATTTTGGAGTCTGGAACTAAAATTTGAACAATTTCTACAATATTACAGTGAAAAAATGTAAAATTCTATTATGATCAGGTTTACATCTACAAAGTTTCCTTAAAAATCTGAATAACATGAACAGCTTGAATTGTCTTAAAGCTCTACCGTATGATGTGACATTTTTACACTTTTCTTTTGTCATCTTAAAATGCTCCTAATAAGTGTGTGTCAAACTAAAATGTAAAAGAAATCCACCAGGTATTGAAACTCAAAAATGTTTAATTCTCATATATTTCTGATAAAAGTCTGACCAATCATTTTAGTCGGTCCGAATGAAATAATTGGCCGAACCTGATTGAGCCTCCTGTCAATCATCCATTTCGGCCATTCAGCATCTGATCGATTATCACCGCCTCACATCCGATATGTGTCCCTGTGAATCTGACGCTTCACTGGTGCTGCTTCTCCTGTCACTGACCACAGTCTACTGACCACTGACCACAGTCTACTGACCACTGACCACAGTCTACTGTCCACTGACCACAGTCTACTGACCACAGTCTACTGTCCACTGACCACAGTCTACTGACCACTGACCACAGTCTACTGTCCACTGACCACAGTCTACTGACCACAGTCTACTGTCCACTGACCACAGTCTACTGACCACTGACCACAGTCTACTGTCTAGGATGTGTTTGGATAGAACTGACATGCACATGTGGAAGGAAAAAACGGATTTATGAACAGAAACGACAACTGAGGAGCACAAACAGGAGTCTGATGAATGAAGGATGCAGATAAAAGTCTGGAAGTCAGCTGTACTGGACTGAACAGGTCTGCATAAAGCTCAGCTTTTCTGACGGTGGGACTCATACAGGTACATGTACCTGGTGTCACACATGTAAGATGATGTAGGATGAGAACTGTATGGACTATGAAACTTCAAATGTCCACGGAAAATTCGCGGAGGCCACGCGTTCACAGTGCGCGCGCCCATCCCCTGGGCACTGCAGTGAAGACCCTGACCCAGTACTGCACAGACCAGGTCTACTGATGGAACAGGTCTACTGATGGAACAGGTCTACTGATGGAACAGGAGCCGCGGGCCCACGGCAGGTGGATGATGCATCTGATTACTGAGGGAGGGGTCCACGGACACGCCAAAACGGACCGGACCTCCGCCTCTGCTTCCTCCTCCGTTTCCATCGCGCATCAGGTGAGAGGAGGAGAGAGGAGGAGGAGCCTCAGAGCTCAGGCAGAGGGAAGGGGGCGGGGCTTTGGAGGGAGGCGGGTTGTTCATGTTCAAACTTTTACTAAGTGCTGTGAGACATGCCACATCTGGAGGTAGAGCTTTAAGAAAAACAAGTGCAATTTCATCAATATTCTGCCTCAGTTTATCACTTTATCTTTTACACATGTGCGTTACAATCACACAAAACATTTAGTAACAGACAGAATATTGGAAAAACTGCATTGACTTTTCTTCAGACATTTCTGTTTGTTCATATTTGTTCAGGTTATTCAAGTTTTTTGTAAAAGTATAGTTTGGCAATGTAAACAGTTTCATGTGATTTTACGTTTTTACACCAAAAAAAGACAGACAGAGAATTTGGGGTTGTCATAATTTATAGGTTGTTGTGATCATATTTTACTGGTTCTGACCCAGTTTAAATCTAACTGGACTGTATGTGTGTGCATGTGGAACCTGAATTAAAATGATTTTGATATCACTGATTGTTCATATGTTTAGTGTAATTTTTGCATTTCACAAATTCATCCCACGGGCCGGACTGGACCCTTTGGTGGGCCGGATTTGGCCCCCGGGCTGCATGTTTGACACCTGTGTACTAAAGGAACAGAAGAATCCAAACCCAGTGTGTGTCCACAGTATTGTTCAGTGTTGGTGCTTCCATGGTTCAGAACATTAGACCACAGTTTAAACAGATCACAGTCACTTTACTTCCTCCTCTGAGTCGTCTTCTTCCTCCACTCTTGGTCTTGTGCTACAGATGGGTGGGTGGTTTTTTTTTCCAACCCGCTTTTATGATTTTTTGACCCACCCTGCAAATAAAGTGACATTTTTTGGACCCACACCAACCTGACCCAGGTCAGCTGATCCACACATCACCACGCTGCGCTCCATGTTTTCATGTAGAAAGATGAGATGTATGGACATGCACTGAATGAAGGCTCAGCTGATGGAAGGGAGAGACAGAGGAACACACGACTGGTCCACGCCTCCAAAGTAACGTCGACTCGTGCCACACACGTCCACATGTTGACAAACCAGCTTTTCTCTTATTGCCCTGATACACTGGTTCCCAACCTTTTTTTACTCCTGACTCCATTTTAACATCACAAATTTCTGGTGACCTCAGACATTCAAAATGGAGACTTTTTTTTGGTTAAATTAATTGGTTTTTGATCCTGTAATTGTTTACTGTACTATTTTACAAATAAACATTAATGTTAGAGGACATTTAGTCTGTATAATGTCTATTATTGTGGACAGAGGCAGTAAATCCAGGTGTAGATTACTGCACAAAGGCTCAGGATCTGTCCAGTCAGTCCAGCTGGGATTTACAAGGAGGACAATTAATACTGAACAAACAAGAACTGAAACTATGAATTATGAAAGAGCTGCAGCATCTGAAACTGACCACAGTGAACATGTGACACAAACAGAACCACAGTGCTGCAGTTTCACAACCACAGTTTGTCTGATATGGACTGGGATCGGCTCTGTCAACTCAACACAGATTTTTTATTACGAGGTTTTTGTTTTATTTCTATTAATTACTAGAAATTTCAGGTGACCCCATTTGAATTCCAGGCGGCCCCACGTGGGGTCTCAACCCCAAGGTTGAAAAACACTGCCCTAATATATAGTAATTTAGACCATTTTAAATTGTATTATTGTTTTAGTCAAGTAATCAGTTGTTGTTGGAACAGACAAATATATTAGTCCTGTTTTACGGTGCATCAGGTCTTTTACTCATGACAAAAAGACAAAAGTCAGTGCTACTGACCACTAACCTTATTTGTGAACTTGTGTTCAAACTCTATGCTATGTTTCTTTCATCAGTGAGGTTCCTTAATGCTTTAACACAGTGTAAGTGTGGCTGCTCTTTTCAGATGATATGCAGGGCACATCTTCCACTGACACCCAGGGAATGGGATGTCCCAGCAGAGCCAGGGGCTGCATGTGCTTGACTGCGCCCATCACTCTTTTGGAGCTGCAGACGTCCTCTGCCCATCATCCTCTCCCTCTGTGCCGTGGATCGGGCAGAGTTTTGAAAGATGAGCCCCCCCCCCCCCCCCGGGACAGCTGGCCCTGTTGGCCACAGATGCCTCTGCTTCCAGATCTGTGAGCAAACCCTCACTTCTGACTCACTCTACACTCAGCCTTTCCTCAGCAACCACACACACAGCTGAGAACCTGGACAGATTCATTTGAGCTGTAGAAAAGATGGGATGTAGAAAAGAAAAACCTTGAAATAGAACTGTTATGTTGTGGCTTTTTAAGATTATTTTTAGCCCCTTATTTGATAGCGGAGAAACTCTTGAGATGTGTGTCAGTGAACGATATAAGTGAATGTAACCCTGGTTTTATAACAGTTCCATTGCAGTTTGACTGCAGGCTGAGCCAGTGTTTTAGGTGAAGGTTGGAGATGTGGAAGGACAGGCACTGGGCAGTGGGGGTCTTCCCATAGGCCAGGGCTGTCCAACTCATTTTACTTCAGGTCCACATTCACCCCAGTATGATCTGCAGTGGGCCGGACCAGTAGAATAACTGTGAAAAAAGTACAATGACATTATGACAATGTTTACATCTACGACATTTCCTTCAAAATCTGAATAGCATCATCAACTTGAAATGTCTTAAGAAAAACAAATGCAATTTTAACAGTATTCTGCCTCAGTTTATCATTTACACGTGTGTGTTATAACTTACATTAGAATTACAAATACACCACACATGTAGTACCGGGCAGAATATTGGTACCATTGCATTTACTTCTCTTAAGACATTTCAGGTTATTCACATTTTTTGTAAAAGAGTAGTTTGTTAATGTAAACATTTTCATGCAAGTCTTTAACTTGAGTAGTACTTCAGTTGGTGACTTGAACTTGTACCAGAGTCCTTTTTTGGTCCCTGTACTTTTACTCTAGTGTGACTTTCCAGGACTTGATCCAACACTGAACTCTACAGGTGTAGCTCCTTCGACTGTCACAGGCAGGAAGTCCCTTTGTCAATACAAACACACTGCACTGAAAGCAAACAAAATGAATGAACAATGCATGAGTCAACTCAAATCAATACAAACACTAGGGATTTTTTTCAAATTAATTAATAAAGACCCAACTTCCATTATGTGACAAACTGAAACATCTACAACGCTGCTCTGTCAAACACCACACAGTAATGTGGGTGCTTTCTAAATGTCAACACATACGGTGGGGCTTCGGAACACTAATGTCAACTTTGCATAATGTAGAATTACACTAGTTAGCAACTGCTGGCCTAAGTACCAGGATAGACCAGGCTGTCCAACTGCTGTTCTGTCAGGTTCCACATTCAGTCGGATCTGATCTGCAGTGGACCCAACCAGGAAAATAAGAACAGAAGAACCCAGAAAGAATGACAACTGACAATTTATGTCTGTGTTTGAGTGCAAAAAACCCTTTAATTATGAAAATACTTACTTTTATAAACTATCCAAACAAAAAAGATGTGAATAACCTGAAAAAACTGAAATTTCTTCAGAAAAATCAATACAATTTTCCCAGTCTTCTTCCTCCACTTCTCATTAGTCCATGTGCATTCTGGATCAGATCTCCAAAGACACTAAACACTGAGGAACAGGAAGAAAAGAGTTCAAACTGGACTGAATTTAATACAGACATTTCAGGTTGGACACATTTGTTCAGGTTAGTCACATTTTATTGGTACAGGAGAGTTTGGAAATGGAAATATTTTCAGAATTTAATGTGATTTTTTGCACTAAAACAAAGACAAATATTTGAAGTTGTCATTATTTATAGGCATAATGTTTTGGGTTTTTTTGTTTTGTTTTGTTTTGTTTTTTTTCACATCAAACTGAGAAGAAAATATGGAGTCATTATTTTTTGTAGGTTATTATGTTATTATTTGACTGGAGATCATATCGGTCTGTATGTGGAAGCTGAACTAAAATGCTCTGACTGTGGAATTTTTGCACTTGGTAAATTCATCCCAGGGGTCGGATTGGAACCTTTGGTGAGACGCATTTGGCCTCAGGACGCATGTTTGACAGCCCTGATCTAAGACCATATATAGCACAGGTGTCAATCAAACATGCGTCCCGGGGGCCAAATCTGGCCCCCCAAAGGGTCCAGTCCGGCCCTGGGATGAATTAGTGAAATGCAAAAATTACACTGAAGATATGAATCCTTTTAGTTCAGGTTCCACATTCAGACCAATTCAATCTGCAGTGGGTCAGATCAGTCAAATACTTTCAGAATAACCCCTAAATACTCACAACTCCACATTTTTCTCTTTGTAAATGTAAAAATGTTCACGTCATTTTACTGTATTTACACTAAAACAAACTAACATTTCACAAAAACATGATTTACCTCAACAAATATAAACATTTTGAAATGTCTAAAGTGTAATTTTAACAATATTCTGCCTGTTATTAAATGTTTTGTGTATTTGTCGATCCACTGGGATCTGTACGTTGTAATTTACATGTTTAAATCATAAACTGACACAGAATATTGTTAAAATTGCACTTAGTTTTCTTAAGAAATGTCAGTTTGTTCATGTTATTCATGTTGTTTTAAAGGATAGTTGGTAGATGGAAACATTTTCATCACATAATTTTACTTTTTTTTTTTTTGCTCTAAAACATAGAAGAAAGTTTGGAGTTGACATTATTTCTATATTATTCTGTTATTATTTTACTGGTCCGGCCCACTGCAGATCAAATTTGGCTGAATGTGAAACTGAACTAACATGAGTTTGATAGAACTGATACACAGCAAAACTGAATAATGTTCAAATACACAGTTACAGGATACTTGAGCTCATGAACCTCACTGATGTTGTTTCCACCTGTCTGATAAAGCACAAAGTCTGTTTCCACAGGTGTCAGTTCCCAGCCTTTCAGTGGGTTTCTACTTTGTTTCCTTCCTCCCTCCTCCGTCTGCAGGTCTCTTCTTCTTCATCTGTCCTGTTAAACCATCAGCTGTGTCATGTGTTGTGTTTCTACTTTGTTTCCTTCCTCCCTCCTCCGTCTGCAGGTCTCTTCTTCTTCATCTGTCCTGTTAAACCATCAGCTGTGTCATGTGTTGTGTTTCTACTTTGTTTCCTTCCTCCCTCCTCCGTCTGCAGTTCTCTTCTTCTTCGTCTGTCCTGTTAACCATCAGCTGTGTCATGTGTTGTGTTTCTACTTTGTTTCCTTCCTCCCTCCTCCGTCTGCAGGTCTCTTCTTCTTCATCTGTCCTGTTAAACCATCAGCTGTGTCATGTGTTGTGTTTCTACTTTGTTTCCTTCCTCCCTCCTCCGTCTGCAGGTCTCTTCTTCTTCATCTGTCCTGTTAAACCATCAGCTGTGTCATGTGTTGTGTTTCTACTTTGTTTCCTTCCTCCCTCCTCCGTCTGCAGGTCTCTTCTTCTTCATCTGTCCTGTTAAACCATCAGCTGTGTCATGTGTTGTGTTTCTACTTTGTTTCCTTCCTCCCTCCTCCGTCTGCAGGTCTCTTCTTCTTCATCTGTCCTGTTAAACCATCAGCTGTGTCATGTGTTGTGTTTCTACTTTGTTTCCTTCCTCCCTCCTCCGTCTGCAGGTCTCTTCTTCTTCATCTGTCCTGTTAAACCATCAGCTGTGTCATGTGTTGTGTTTCTACTTTGTTTCCTTCCTCCCTCCTCCGTCTGCAGGTCTCTTCTTCTTCATCTGTCCTGTTAAACCATCAGCTGTGTCATGTGTTGTGTTTCTACTTTGTTTCCTTCCTCCCTCCTCCGTCTGCAGGTCTCTTCTTCTTCATCTGTCCTGTTAAACCATCAGCTGTGTCATGTGTTGTTGCTGCTCCACATCTCTAGCCGTCTTTCCCTCAGTCCATTTTTCCCCTGGTTGTCTTCTTCCTCCTTTCACTTGTACGTTCCCTCCTTTTGGCTGTGTCTCCACCCATACTCAGCTGTTTTCTGCTCTGTTTCTACCCTTCGCCTTCCCTTTGTTCCCTGTCTGCTCAGATTTCACACCTCAGCTTCCATGCCTGGTGTCTGTCATGTCTTACCTGTGACCCTTGTGTTCCTCATGCCCCTTGTGTGTAATGTTGATTTTTAACCTTTCTGTTGGATTCCTTGCTTTTTGTTTTTTGTTTTGTTTTGTTTGTTTGTTTTTTTTAATAAGTTTAGTTTTTGTTTAATAAATTCCTTTGTTTTTGCATTAAAGTCATCTGGGTCCTTCCTTCTCATCTCCAACTTGACACACTTGATGTTTTTACCACCAAAATCTAATCACCTATACTACTAATATACAAGTAATTGAATTGGTTGGTGATTTGACATACACTGGTAGATGTAACACATGGTTTGCACTACAATATTTTAACCATAAACATGTCAAGAGTTTGATAACTATGTGAACCACACATTCAAACAGATGCTTCCACTATTTTTGTGTCATAATCTGTTCATACAGTTCTGTCAAAAATGTGTTTGGTGACATTAGAACGATCCACAGACAGTATATAAAAATTTAACAATGTTTAATTCTAATTCTTTATTTATATAAATATTTATATACAGGGTGTGGAAGCAAAATGTACAATGGACATTTAGTTGTTTTTTCTCAGCAGACACTACGTCAGTTGTTTTGAACCCAAACATATACTGATGTCATAATCATACCTAACACTATTATCCATACCTTTTCACAAACTTTTGCCCATATGAGTAATCAGGAAAGCAAACGTCAGAGTGTGTGATTTGCTGAATGCACTCGTCACACCAAAGGAGATTTCAAAAATAGTTGGAGTGTCCATAAAGACTGTTTATAATGGAAAGAAGAGAATGACTATGAGCAAAACTATTACCAGAAAGTCTGGAAGATACTATTAAAGAAGAATGGGAGAAGTTGTCACCCCAATATTTGAGGAACACTTGTGCAAGTTTCAGGAAGCGTGTGAAGGCAGTTATTGAGAAAGAAGGAGGACACATAGAATAAAAACATTTTCTATTATGGACATTTTCTTGTGGCAAATAAATTCTCATGACTTTCAATAAACTAATTGGTCATACACTGTCTTTCAATCCCTGCCTCAAAATATTGTACATTTGGCTTCCCCACCCTGTAAGTACCAAATTTCTAATTTTCCTTTATATTTCATTCTCACTTGTGTTTTTTTCTACCTGTCTTCCTCTTGCACTGGTGTGTTGTATGTTACTGTTGTCAACTGTGAAGTTTCCCCATGGTGGGATCAATAAAGTCTGATCTTATCTTATCTTATCTTATCTTGTCTCCTCTTGTCTCATCTTATCTTATCTTGTCTTATCTTATTTTATCTTATCTTGTCTTATCTTATAAATTGTGGGCGAACCATCCCCGTAGGTTAATCAACAGCTCTTATCAACTCCACAGATGTGTAAAATGGCTGCTGCCACCTTGATTATATGGAGATGAAACTGGAACGCCAACCACATTCACTAGTGTCATAGAAAACCCAAATGCCATCAAGTCATTTCAGCTCTTTAATGTGATGAATGTGTTAAACAGTAAAGTGAAAGTCATGAAACAAACTACCTGAGCTAATTCGCAGCCTAGCTCACAGACTATAATTCATTACATATTAATGCTAACATAAGCTAATGCAGCTACGTTATGTCATTTACTGTAATTAAACACCGGTGACCTCCTTTACTCGTACTAGTGTCTTCTTTAAACACAACTGTCTGTCAGGGAGAAGAAGAGGTTTGATTTAATAAAGAAGAGCAATGAATGAGTGACTGAAGCCGAGCTGACGCTGGTAGAGCACAACAGACACCTGTCAATCACAGCGGACACTCCCCTAATTATGCAGAAATGTCTGCCTTAATATTTGTCAAAGTGTTCTTGAGATATGATCAATCAACTAGCAATGATTTACCAGTGGTATGAGGACTGAGCAGAAGACTTAATAGGATGGATGGATGGATGGATGGATGGATGGATGGATGGATGGATGGATGGATGGATGGATAGATAGATAGATAGATAGATAGATAGATAGATAGATAGATAGATAGATAGATAGATAGATAGATAGATAGATAGATAGATAGATAGATAGATAGATAGATAGATAGGTAGTCTCTGACCTTAAACTGATGTCTGTTTTTACTTTGCTTTAATCCACCTGTTGGACTGTTCCATAATTGAACCCCTGTGACGTCCTTTTTACAGAAACGATGCATTTTTGTACTCATGTGTGCTGCATATGTATGCACTACTAACGGCCCTGAAAACCCAGGAGCTAGAGCAGAGTATTATGATAATAGGAAACATACGACATTTTTAAAGCCCTGCTGAAGACCAGTAGTAAACAGTAGGATTCCAGAGTATCCACAGATTAGACGACGAAAAGAATAAAATATAAGTGCACCGGTGCAGATGTGAAGGCACTGCTGGAACTTCTACGAAAAATACCAGTCACACAAGCACCACAGCTGAGTACACTGGTGGGTTCAGGTTAGGGTTAGGGTTAGGTTAGAGTGAAGGGTTAGGGTAAGAGTTAAGGTTAGGGTTAGAGTTAAGGTTAGGGTTAAGGTTAGGGTTAGAGTTAAGGTTAGGGTTAAGGTTAGGGTTAGGGTAAGAGTTAAGGTTAGGGTTAAGGTTAGGGTTAGAGTTAAGGTTAGGGTTAGAGTTAGGGTTAGAGTTAAGGTTAGAGTTAAGGTTAGGGTTAAGGTTAGAGTTAAGGTTAGGGTTAGAGTTAGGGTTAGAGTTAAGGTTAGAGTTAAGGTTAGGGTTAGAGTTAGGGTTAAGGTTAGAGTTAAGGTTAGAGTTAGAGTTAGGGTTAGAGTTAGGGTTAGGGTTAAGGTTAGAGTTAGAGTTAGGGTTAGAGTTAGGGTTAGGGTTAAGGTTAGAGTTAGGGTTAGAGTTAGGGTTAGGGGTTAGGGTTAGAGTTAGGGTTAAGGTTAGAGTTAGGGTTAGAGTTAAGGTTAGAGTTAAGGTTAGGGTTAGGGTTAAGGTTAGAGTTAGGGTTAGAGTTAGGGTTAGGGTTAGAACATGAGTCCATTGAGTTGTGAGTCCAGTTTCAGTGGAGTCCTTGTCCTTCATCTGTCTGATGCCTTTCAGTTCAGATGGAAATGCGATACTGAGTTGTGCTTTTTGTGTGGAACTGTAGTCCATGCTTCCAGACAGTGGAGGACATGTTCTGTGTGCCAGTTCATTTTGCTGTAGCTTTGTTTGACTCAGCAGCTAGTTTGAACTATGCATTAGACCTTTGGTCTGAGCCTTCAGTCTGCTGCTGACACAGTCAAATGGAGGTTTTGGAAAATGATCAAGTCCCATTTCAGAAGATGACGTCCAGAATGAGTCTAAATGTGATGTTTAAAAGACGTCCACAGTGACCACATGTGGACTATAGACAGCCCTTACACAGAGGTCCCTCCAACGTCAACATTAGACGTTCATTAGACGTTCGTTAGAAGTTTGTTAGACGTCCGTTAAACGTTCGTTAGACATTCATTAGACGTCGCCTGGCGTTACAAAACAACCCCTTCAGTGGACTGAAAGTGGACATCCAAAAATGACTTAGACAAGATGTCACTCCAACGCAGTGGGATGGTCATGAAAAAAACAAACATGTAAAATTGGAATCTCTCTGATTGACAGGAGCTGTGACACTTTTAGAGTCGTTGTGGTCTTTTCAGGTGTAGGTGTGTCCACTTCAAAGTCTAACGGTTGTTCTTTACAGCTTTAGGCTTCAGTGTGTCTGTAGAGGCTTGAAAATGTAAGACTGAATAAAAACAGACACCCCTACAAATTTTTATTTTCTTGTTGAATTATTTTATTTTCACGTAATAATTCATGTGGCTCTAATGCAAGCTCTTTTGAGGTGACTGTAATCCCTACGCTGACCAGTAGATGGCGCATGTCGCGCACTGATGCAGAGCAGCTAAGGCACCACAGAAGAAGAACACATCCTCTGTGTGAAGGAAACGCAGCGAAACACACGTGTGCTTTTTCTATTCTTCGTCACAGATTGGTAAACACTAAAAACCCATCAGCAAAGTGCGTATTATCTGTGCTCTAAGATGTGTGAGATGATAATATGTTACATAAGAAGCAGAGAAACGATGTTTGTTCAAGGTTTATGAGTAAAATGTGATCGTGTTGCAAGCTAACCTGCTAAGTTAATGGTCGAGTGTAAGGGAGCTACAGCGTGGCATAAGCTAATGTAAACCAGTTTTTGGTGCACGGAACCACTTGAATATAAAACTTAGACAATTTTGAAATGTTTTTCATACAATATGCAATTTACTGGGTTTGCATGTAACAAAAAGGGTTTATTATCAAGTATCAGTAAAGCTACTTGGTAGCCATTTGAAATGTGAAGGCTACCGCAGCAAAACTAGCTTAGCATAGTTATATAGTTCCATTTCATGGGGTTATTGTTATAAACATAAATATCTGTACATGTTAAAAGTCATACGTTTAAACAGAGATTTAAAAGAGTAATTAATTTCATTATAAGGAGAATTGTTAAAAAGGTTAAAAGCATAAATATGGTAAACAGATTTGGTTTAAAAACAAGTTACACATTCTATTGTATTTTGTGTTACTTTGGGGAATCTGCGACGTTGTATTGTAATTGTAAATTGTTAATAGAGTAGCTTACTAAGCTATGGCCATTTGGATGTTTTTGGACTCTTTAAGGCCATTCAGTATTCATGATCATTACCTGGATTATTGAGGTTGTTATTTGTAAAAATGTTGGCAGAAAACGTCCTCTGGTGTGAAGTAAACGCAGTGAAACACACGTGTGCTCCCTCTACTCTTTGTCACAGGTTGATTGTTTGCTGGTTTCTTCCTCCTGTATGCCCTCTGAACCCCAGAGGAGCTACATGTACATGTGGAAGAACACACTTGGCTCAGCGGATTGAACTCTCAGTGCAGTAAAATGTAATTTTCTTTAGAACAAAATCTAATATAAAACTACACATGTTCCTCAGGTTCCTCAGTGGGACTGGTTTGAACTGGTCCCCATTCCAACTGAGCTCAATACCCCTGATTTACATCCTTTACTTACCTCAAATCTGCAATTAAACCTATTATTTCAGTAAAAGGGAGAGGCACACTGAAGTATCAAAGGTAAGACTTGATTAAAATTGTAGCCCTTCTCTGAAACGATAACATTTTTAATTATAGTTATTAATTAATGTATTCACAATATGATTAATTTTCAACATTGGTGTTGAGTTGCACCCCAGAAAGTGCTCTTGAGCTTCTCATCAGTTTATCTGATTAAATTTAA
This sequence comes from Sphaeramia orbicularis, assembly GCF_902148855.1. Lineage (NCBI taxonomy): Eukaryota > Metazoa > Chordata > Actinopteri > Kurtiformes > Apogonidae > Sphaeramia > Sphaeramia orbicularis. Next base: position 62,612,263 of record NC_043959.1, on the reverse strand, counting down.
TAGTCATGCCATGATATTAAGTAATTAATGATGCATTCCTAACACCACAGTTCCCTGTGCTTCAGCACCAGGCCCATGCTTCAGACTTCCTGTCTAGAACCCACTGACTGAAGGAAACATTCAACTCCCCCTTCTCTGTTTGCTAATTCAATGCTCCCAGCGTCAGTACACAGGCTTCCTTTCCTCTTGTCTCATGTTTCTAAATATATCCACCTGTACAGCTGTAGCTGTCAGGAATGACCTGAAAACAGCCAAAAACAGAAGCTTTGACACATGGCATATATATGTAGCAGGCGTTTTCTGCCAGATCTGTCTGTGTGCTCGCCATAAAGCAACCGCCACTAATTGATCTGAGAAAGAGAAATTCAGGATGATGGCATCTGTGATGGGGATTAAAGCCAAATATCACTGAAAATCAACCTTAATTCATCCACTGCCCCGTGACATTTATGCGCTGAGCAGTAATTGCACAGCAGATGTATCCTTGCCATTTCTGCTGTAAAAATAGTGCTCTTTTCAGTCGAATCCTCATAGTGAGTGCATGACTCAATAATTTAGAAGGACTGGGCCAATCTTCTCAGACGCAGTAACAATAGTATTTTTCGTCCTCTGACAAATTCTGACATGGTTGTTAATATTTAACTAAGAAGGTGATAAAGCCGACTTTGGGAACAGTGTAATTATGCAATCTGTTGTAAGATGTCAGATGCATTTTGTAACAAATGTGATGGCAGACAGAAAATCTGAAGTAAAGCACTTCTTTGAGTTCAGTTGGACCAGAGGATCATGGGTAAGTGTCGGATGTGGGATGGCCAACAGAACCCTGATACCATTATGCTTAATGAGAAGGAAGCAACAAGTCACATGGAATCATTCATTATTGTCAGTTTTTCCAGATTTTGATTCACATTAAAAAAAACAAAAAAAAACACACACACAAAGTCAGGCGTTGTCAAAATCAAGCAATCAGAATAATCTCAGTTTCCACAGACTAACAAAGCCTTTTATTGTGATGTCGACCCAAACGTTCCCCTTGTTTGTTTCTACATGTACCGACAACCAATGTTTGGAAAAAAAAACAAAAAAGCGGTGTCACACTTGGTCGACGCAGTCTTTTCAGTATCTGGTTGAAGTCGATCTGTTGCTATAATTTAATTCCCATTCCAAATTTGACCTCTGATTTGACCTGTATCCAAAAAAATGACTTCACAGATGGACTCCCCATCCTGGAAAACCTACCAAACCATAGATTACACCACTTTCTTTGTCAACGAGAACAAAAGTTGAAAATTGTTGAAAATTCAAGATGGCGGAGGACACCATCTTGAATTCTGAGAAATGCTCAAGGTTGCACAATTAGCAACCAAGTTAATTTAGCTCTACTAACCATATGTGACACATTTCCGTTAAAAAAGTTTACTGGTATGAACACTGCAGGGTCAAAATCATGGACACTGGACTACTGGACTTCAGCTTTGGTTGGCGACTACAACCATTTGTGATCATGTGCATCTGTGTGTCTTGTGTGTTAAGTTCCCATGATTCTGCTGTGTTTGACCCTTAATGTGGCTGAAATCAAGCCTCAAACATGAACAGTCAAAGCATAGGAATGGAAATGATGAATGAAAAGAGCAGGAACAGCCCTATACTCTACTGTCCACAGAAACAGCTAACACTATAAAATGGAATGTGGTGTGATTTTGTGCACAAATGTTCAAACATCATTGTCTTCATGACATTAAAACACTTTTCTAGGTGTTTTTTAACAACACACTTCTGTAAAGCTGGTCTATCCAACCTGTGACATGACCAGCATGTACACCACTGGAAACTATACATAGGTTTTTGGATTTTTGATTTGTCTTTATTTTTGATTTTGCACTTCTTCTGCTCTGGTGTGTTTTTGTACTTTCCTGCTGTAAACCTGGAATTTCCCCCGTGGGACTGATAAAGGCTGACCTTACCTTACCTTATCTTTTTTTTTTATTTTTTATTTTAACCTTTATTTCCCCATGCAAGCAATTAAAAACAGATTCTTATTTACAAATGCAGCCTTATCTTATCTTATCTTATCTTATCTTATCTTATCTTATCTTATCTTATCTTATCTTATCTTATCTTATCTTATCTCTTACAAGTGATTACAACATAAGAAACCAGTCATAGTTCAGTGTAGTCATAATTTCTATGATACCACTTTATTAAATTCCTTCAAGGTCATATGAGTGTAGACAGACATGGATGTAAACTGACAGTTCCCTGGTTGGCAAATGCACAGGATCTTTTTTTTTTTTTTTTTTTTTTTTTCTGAACAAACCAGTGCTGAAATTCCCAGTGAATGGAAGAAGTTTGACTCCAAAAACAAGTGTAACACAAAACACCTCCAGCTCTAGACATGTATACATACAGAGTGTGAGTGTGCATACAGTTGTGTATATTGTGTTAGCGTCCACAGCCCTAACACACTGTGCATACAGTTGTGTATATTGTGTTAGCGTCCACAGCGCTAACACACTGTGCATACAGTTGTGTATATTGTGTTAGCGTCCACAGCCCTAACACACTGTGCATACAGTTGTGTATATTGTGTTAGCGTACACAGCCCTAACACACTGTGCATACAGTTGTGTATATTGTGTTAGCGTACACAGCCCTAACACACTGTGCATACAGTTGTGTATATTGTGTTAGCGTCCACAGCCCTAACACACTGTGCATACAGTTGTGTATATTGTGTTAGCGTCCACAGCGCTAACACACTGTGCATACAGTTGTGTATATTGTGTTAGCGTCCACAGCCCTAACACACTGTGCATACAGTTGTGTATATTGTGTTAGCGTACACAGCCCTAACACACTGTGCATACAGTTGTGTATATTGTGTTAGCGTACACAGCCCTAACACACTGTGCATACAGTTGTGTATATTGTGTTAGCGTACACAGCCCTAACACACTGTGCATACAGTTGTGTATATTGTGTTAGCGTCCACAGCCCTAACACACTGTGCATACAGTTGTGTATATTGTGTTAGCGTCCACAGCGCTAACACACTGTGCATACAGTTGTGTATATTGTGTTAGCGTCCACAGCCCTAACACACTGTGCATACAGTTGTGTATATTGTGTTAGCGTACACAGCCCTAACACACTGTGCATACAGTTGTGTATATTGTGTTAGCGTCCACAGCCCTAACACACTGCATACAGTTGTGTATATTGTGTTAGCGTACACAGCCCTAACACACTGTGCATACAGTTGTGTATATTGTGTTAGCGTCCACAGCCCTAACACACTGTGCATACAGTTGTGTATATTGTGTTAGCGTCCACAGCCCTAACACACTGTGCATACAGTTGTGTATATTGTGTTAGTGTCCACAGCCCTAACACACTGCATACAGTTGTGTATATTGTGTTAGCGTACACAGCCCTAACACACTGTGCATACAGTTGTGTATATTGTGTTAGCGTACACAGCCCTAACACACTGTGCATACAGTTGTGTATATTGTGTTAGCGTACACAGCCCTAACACACTGTGCATACAGTTGTGTATATTGTGTTAGTGTCCACAGCCCTAACACACTGTGCATACAGTTGTGTATATTGTGTTAGCGTCCACAGCCCTAACACACTGCATACAGTTGTGTATATTGTGTTAGCGTACACAGCCCTAACACACTGTGCATACAGTTGTGTATATTGTGTTAGCGTACACAGCCCTAACACACTGTGCATACAGTTGTGTATATTGTGTTAGCGTCCACAGCCCTAACACACTGCATACAGTTGTGTATATTGTGTTAGCGTACACAGCCCTAACACACTGCATACAGTTGTGTATATTGTGTTAGCGTACACAGCCCTAACACACTGTGCATACAGTTGTGTATATTGTGTTAGCGTACACAGCCCTACACACTGTGCATACAGTTGTGTATATTGTGTTAGCGTACACAGCCCTAACACACTGTGCATACAGTTGTGTATATTGTGTTAGCGTACACAGCCCTAACACACTGTGCATACAGTTGTGTATATTGTGTTAGCGTACACAGCCCTAACACACTGCATACAGTTGTGTATATTGTGTTAGCGTACACAGCCCTAACACACTGTGCATACAGTTGTGTATATTGTGTTAGTGTCCACAGCCCTAACACACTGCATACAGTTGTGTATATTGTGTTAGCGTACACAGCCCTAACACACTGTGCATACAGTTGTGTATATTGTGTTAGCGTACACAGCCCTAACACACTGTGCATACAGTTGTGTATATTGTGTTAGCGTCCACAGCCCTAACACACTGCATACAGTTGTGTATATTGTGTTAGTGTCCACAGCCCTAACACACTGTGCATACAGTTGTGTATATTGTGTTAGCGTCCACAGCCCTAACACACTGTGCATACAGTTGTGTATATTGTGTTAGTGTCCACAGCCCTAACACACTGTGCATACAGTTGTGTATATTGTGTTAGTGTCCACAGCCCTAACACACTGCATACAGTTGTGTATATTGTGTTAGCGTACACAGCCCTAACACACTGTGCATACAGTTGTGTATATTGTGTTAGCGTACACAGCCCTAACACACTGTGCATACAGTTGTGTATATTGTGTTAGCGTACACAGCCCTAACACACTGTGCATACAGTTGTGTATATTGTGTTAGCGTACACAGCCCTAACACACTGTGCATACAGTTGTGCATATTGTGTTAGCGTACACAGCCCTAACACACTGTGCATACAGTTGTGTATATTGTGTTAGCGTACACAGCCCTAACACACTGTGCATACAGTTGTGTATATTGTGTTAGCGTACACAGCCCTAACACACTGCATACAGTTGTGTATATTGTGTTAGCGTACACAGCCCTAACACACTGTGCATACAGTTGTGTATATTGTGTTAGTGTCCACAGCCCTAACACACTGTGCATACAGTTGTGTATATTGTGTTAGCGTCCACAGCCCTAACACACTGCATACAGTTGTGTATATTGTGTTAGCGTCCACAGCCCTAACACACTGCATACAGTTGTGTATATTGTGTTAGCGTACACAGCCCTAACACACTGTGCATACAGTTGTGTATATTGTGTTAGTGTCCACAGCCCTAACACACTGCATACAGTTGTGTATATTGTGTTAGCGTACACAGCCCTAACACACTGTGCATACAGTTGTGTATATTGTGTTAGCGTACACAGCCCTAACACACTGTGCATACAGTTGTGTATATTGTGTTAGCGTCCACAGCCCTAACACACTGCATACAGTTGTGTATATTGTGTTAGTGTCCACAGCCCTAACACACTGTGCATACAGTTGTGTATATTGTGTTAGCGTACACAGCCCTAACACACTGCATACAGTTGTGTATATTGTGTTAGTGTCCACAGCCCTAACACACTGTGCATACAGTTGTGTATATTGTGTTAGCGTCCACAGCCCTAACACACTGTGCATACAGTTGTGTATATTGTGTTAGTGTCCACAGCCCTAACACACTGTGCATACAGTTGTGTATATTGTGTTAGTGTCCACAGCCCTAACACACTGCATACAGTTGTGTATATTGTGTTAGCGTACACAGCCCTAACACACTGTGCATACAGTTGTGTATATTGTGTTAGCGTACACAGCCCTAACACACTGTGCATACAGTTGTGTATATTGTGTTAGCGTACACAGCCCTAACACACTGTGCATACAGTTGTGTATATTGTGTTAGCGTACACAGCCCTAACACACTGTGCATACAGTTGTGTATATTGTGTTAGCGTACACAGCCCTAACACACTGTGCATACAGTTGTGTATATTGTGTTAGCGTACACAGCCCTAACACACTGTGCATACAGTTGTGTATATTGTGTTAGCGTACACAGCCCTAACACACTGCATACAGTTGTGTATATTGTGTTAGCGTACACAGCCCTAACACACTGTGCATACAGTTGTGTATATTGTGTTAGTGTCCACAGCCCTAACACACTGTGCATACAGTTGTGTATATTGTGTTAGCGTCCACAGCCCTAACACACTGCATACAGTTGTGTATATTGTGTTAGCGTCCACAGCCCTAACACACTGCATACAGTTGTGTATATTGTGTAGCGTACACAGCCCTAACACACTGTGCATACAGTTGTGTATATTGTGTTAGTGTCCACAGCCCTAACACACTGCATACAGTTGTGTATATTGTGTTAGCGTACACAGCCCTAACACACTGTGCATACAGTTGTGTATATTGTGTTAGCGTACACAGCCCTAACACACTGTGCATACAGTTGTGTATATTGTGTTAGCGTCCACAGCCCTAACACACTGCATACAGTTGTGTATATTGTGTTAGTGTCCACAGCCCTAACACACTGTGCATACAGTTGTGTATATTGTGTTAGCGTCCACAGCCCTAACACACTGTGCATACAGTTGTGTATATTGTGTTAGCGTCCACAGCCCTAACACACTGTGCATACAGTTGTGTATATTGTGTTAGTGTCCACAGCCCTAACACACTGCATACAGTTGTGTATATTGTGTTAGCGTACACAGCCCTAACACACTGTGCATACAGTTGTGTATATTGTGTTAGCGTACACAGCCCCTAACACACTGTGCATACAGTTGTGTATATTGTGTTAGCGTACACAGCCCTAACACACTGTGCATACAGTTGTGTATATTGTGTTAGCGTCCACAGCCCTAACACACTGTGCATACAGTTGTGTATATTGTGTTAGCGTCCACAGCCCTAACACACTGCATACAGTTGTGTATATTGTGTTAGTGTCCACAGCCCTAACACACTGCATACAGTTGTGTATATTGTGTTAGCGTCCACAGCCCTAACACACTGCATACAGTTGTGTATATTGTGTTAGCGTCCACAGCCCTAACACACTGCATACAGTTGTGTATATTGTGTTAGTGTCCACAGCCCTAACACACTGCATACAGTTGTGTATATTGTGTTAGCGTCCACAGCCCTAACACACTGCATACAGTTGTGTATATTGTGTTAGCGTACACAGCCCTAACACACTGTGCATACAGTTGTGTATATTGTGTTAGTGTCCACAGCCCTAACACACTGCATACAGTTGTGTATATTGTGTTAGCGTACACAGCCCTAACACACTGTGCATACAGTTGTGTATATTGTGTTAGCGTACACAGCCCTAACACACTGTGCATACAGTTGTGTATATTGTGTTAGCGTCCACAGCCCTAACACACTGCATACAGTTGTGTATATTGTGTTAGTGTCCACAGCCCTAACACACTGTGCATACAGTGTGTATATTGTGTTAGCGTCCACAGCCCTAACACACTGTGCATACAGTTGTGTATATTGTGTTAGCGTCCACAGCCCTAACACACTGTGCATACAGTTGTGTATATTGTGTTAGTGTCCAAGCCCTAACACACTGTGCATACAGTTGTGTATATTGTGTTAGCGTACACAGCCCTAACACACTGTGCATACAGTTGTGTATATTGTGTTAGCGTACACAGCCCTAACACACTGTGCATACAGTTGTGTATATTGTGTTAGCGTCCACAGCCCTAACACACTGTGCATACAGTTGTGTATATTGTGTTAGCGTCCACAGCCCTAACACACTGTGCATACAGTTGTGTATATTGTGTTAGCGTCCACAGCCCTAACACACTGCATACAGTTGTGTATATTGTGTTAGCGTCCACAGCCCTAACACACTGCATACAGTTGTGTATATTGTGTTAGCGTCCACAGCCCTAACACACTGCATACAGTTGTGTATATTGTGTTAGCGTCCACAGCCCTAACACACTGTGCATACAGTTGTGTATATGTGTTAGCGTCCACAGCCCTAACACACTGCATACAGTTGTGTATATTGTGTTAGCGTCCACAGCCCTAACACACTGCATACAGTTGTGTATATTGTGTTAGCGTCCACAGCCCTAACACACTGCATACAGTTGTGTATATTGTGTTAGCGTCCACAGCCCTAACACACTGTGCATACAGTTGTGTATATTGTGTTAGCGTCCACAGCCCTAACACACTGCATACAGTTGTGTATATTGTGTTAGCGTCCACAGCCCTAACACACTGCATACAGTTGTGTATATTGTGTTAGCGTCCACAGCCCTAACACACTGTGCATACATTTGTGTGTCCAGCTGTGCACACAGTGCCACAGGGCGTATACATATACATCCCTTCCATTTGAAGGAGTGCAGTGTGCCGCTGCGCTCCGGTCAGTTGGAGTCACCGCTCTTCCTGATGCCAAACCCAGGACAGGGGAGAGTGAACAGGAGTATTCTGCACACTAAATACTGCACACAGCTCACAGTTTGGACCGTCTTACACACTGGAAGCCCTCAGCAAAATAGAAGACACACATCTTGCAAAATAAAGGAAAAGTCATTCTCGTCTTGACGGACAGATGCCAGAGCAGTGGTGTAGTCCAGGGTATACGGCGGTATGTGGAGTATAAAGACTTCTTTTTCAGTCAGTACAGGGTGGACCCACTTCGAACCCCCTGATGTGCACCACTCAGTCGTATCTGAGCCAAATTACTCCTTTTTTCCACTAGGATGGTGAAGCCATGACCCACCCTACTCTGCCTCTAATTGGCCAGTACTCACTGCCTTCACTCATTAGATTGGTTAACTTTAGGCATGAGGACTGATGAGCCAATCAGAGGCAGAGTGGGGCGGGTCATGCAGAGGAAAATACCGCTAAGTAGCACTGTCCACCTCTGGAACCTGATTGGACACCTCAGGTGCCAGTACCACCCAAGGTGATTGACAGGTCACTGCATGTCTCATTGAAAGTTGCATGATAATTAGAAATGTGAACGAGAAAGGCAGAATAAACGTCTGTCAGATGAGTGACACACATGGAGAGAAAATACGTTCATGGAATCCAGAATTCTGAGGTCAGTTTGAAGGTGGTTTCAGAATGAGTCACTTTTTTAAACTAGTGGAACTATGAGTGCACATTTAGAGGAGAGATGGAGTCACCAGTAGTTCAACTGTGTGAGTAGGCTAGCATTATGAAGGGCTAACGTTACGAAGGGCTAATGTTATGAAAGGCTAATGTTATGAAGGGCTCATTATAAAAGGCTAACATGAAGGGCTAGTGTTATGAAGGGCTAATGTTATGAAAGGATAACATTATGAAGGGCTAATGTTATGAAGGGATAACATTATAAAAAGGCTAACATTATGAAGGGCTAATGTTATAAAAGGCTAACGTTGTGAAGGGCTAATGTGATGGAGGGCTAATGTTATGAAAGGCTAACATGATGAAGGGCTAAGTTGTGAAAGGCTAACGTTATGAAGGGCAAACATTAAGAAGGGCTAATGTTATGAAAGGCTAACATTATGAAGGGCTAATGTTATGAAAGGCTAATGTTATGAAGGGCTAATGTTATGGAAGGCTAATGTTATGAAAGGCTAACATTATGAAAGGCTAACTTTATGGAAGGCTAACGTTATGAAAGGCTAATGTTATAAAAGGCTAACGTTATGGAAGGCTAACGTTGTGAAAGGCTAACGTTATGAAAGGCTAATGTTATGAAAGGCTAACGTTGTGAAAGGCTAACGTTATGAAGGGTTAACATTATGAAAGGCTAACGTTATGAAGGGCTAAGTTATGAAAGGCTAACATTATGAAGGGCAAACATGAAGGGCTAACGTTATGAAAGGCTAACATTATGAAGGGCTAACATTATTAAAAGGCTAACATTCTGAAGGGCTAATGTTATGAAAGGCTAACGTTACGAAAGACTAACATTATGGAAGGCTAACGTTGTGGAAGGCCAACATTATGGAAAGCTAACATTGTGAAAGGCTAACGTTATGAAAGGCTAACGTTATGAAAGGCTAATGTTATGAAAGGCTAGTGTTATGAAAGGCTAATGTTATGAAAGGCTAGTGTTATGAAAGGCTAATGTTATGAAAGGCTAGTGTTATGAAAGGCTAATGTTATGAAAGGCTGGTGTTATGAAAGGCTAATGTTATGAAAGGCTAGTGTTATGAAAGGCTAATGTTATGAAAGGCTAGTGTTATGAAAGGCTAATGTTATGAAAGGCTAGTGTTATGAAAGGCTAATGTTATGAAAGGCTAGTGTTATGAAAGGCTAATGTTATGAAAGGCTAGTGTTATGAAAGGCTAGTGTTATCCCATGTTTGCCTCCTGTTGAATCCATCTCCATTCCTGCAGCTGGTTGTGTTTCCAGTCAAACCTACAAACTGCTCCTGATCAAGTCCTGATCATTTTATAATAGTGAGGAAATACTACTGATGGATTTTTGGGTGAACTAGAGGAATCTTACATGTCACTGTTTCTAAGACAGGGTGTTTTTCTGGACTACTTAAAGAAAAAAGAAAAAGCTAAATTTGAGCGTATCCCCACTCGTCCATGGACCACTCCACCACTGTGCCAGCCAAATGCAGCAGGGCAGATGTTAACGTTCCCCACCCCAGTGTCACCATGGCTGTTCTATTCCATATGCTTCTGTACTTCTGACGTGTCCTCGTGTAAACAGAATCACTCACAGTCACTTGTTTCACGCTGCTCGCTGAAGCTGTGCACTCGCTTTTAATAAGTTCATTGTTTTTCTTTTCCAGTCGGCTGCTTTCCTGTTTTTTTGTCCACTCCCTGTGTTCTCATCATGAGCTCTTTTCGGGGCGGCAGGCACCTGTTTTTTCACACAGATCTAACATCCACAGCCGGTCCAACAGCTGACGGACCAAGTTAGCGGCGGTGAAGTCTGAGCCAAACACGCGTCTTTGAAGTTGACGGAGAGAAAGCACATGGTCGCTCAGTTCATTCATAGGTTTGGTTCCAAATAGAACATGTTAATGGGAAATCATCTGCAGACATTAGAAACAATGTTCATTTGGAAATGTAAACTAAGGTGAACTGAAAGACCATGACTTCTCAGCTTTTGCCTCATACAGCTGAACAAACCAAGTACTGTTATGGACTTGGACCCCATCTTATAGAGAAGCCACACTGTCATAGTTACCAGTGCTGGGACTGTTGGTTCTTTGAAGGGAGTCGTTCAGTCAGGAGTCGTTCACTGAAAAGAGTCGTTCAACAGACTGGCTCTGGTCTGTTTTTGCATTCTTTTGAAACACCAGTGTTTGAATGACTAAATCGGCTACATGTGATGATTGACATTCCATTTTAAAGGTGTTGAATTGGTGCAGCAGTAAATATTATCTTACTGTAAAAAAGAATGTTTAGTTCAAATGTGTGGGTTAAATCCATGACATGAGAGGTGACATTAGACAAATGATGGAACTGGAGCAAAAACATCCCAGTACATTATGTGGACTAGTCTGTAGAAGAAAATGAAGAAGAAAAGAAAACATTTTCTGATTAAAGAACATTTGATTCTCCTCAAAACAAGAACAATAAATGTGTGGAAACATACGGAAAACACTGCACAAAACACAACAGTGATGAATCAGTGCAGTTACTGAAATACCTGAACTGGAGTCACATTCTCAGAACTAGAACAGTCTGTTCCACCAGGACAGTTTTCAGATGGTGCTGCAAATTATTCGTTGACCCAGACTTGAAAGATAGATTTGAAAGATTTTTATTTTTTGCAAATATTACAAGTGTCATGTCCATCTTTTCTTTCTGAAAAGTGCATCCAAATCCTCCTCCTTTTTCTTTGGCTCATTACTCACAGCTGCTCACTCACTCACTCTCAGGCTTTTCTCCTCCTCCTCCAGTCTTCCAGCTCCTCCTCCTCCAGTCTTCCAGCTCCGCCTCCTCCAGTCTTCCAGCTCCTCCTCCTCCAGTCTTCCAGCTCCTCCTCCAGTCTTCCAGCTGCTCCTCCAGTCTTCCAGCTCCTCCTCCTCCAGTCTTCCAGCTCCTCCTCCAGTCTTCCAGCTCCTCCTCCTCCAGTCTTCCAGCTGCTCCTCCAGTCTTCCAGCTCCTCCTCCTCCAGTCTTCCAGCTCCTCCCCCTCCAGTCTTCCAGCTCCTCCCCCTCCAGTCTTCCAGCTCCTCCCCCTCCAGTCTTCCAGCTCCTCCTCCAGTCTTCCAGCTCCTCCTCCTCCAGTCTTCCAGCTGCTCCTCCAGTCTTCCAGCTCCTCCTCCTCCAGTCTTCCAGCTCCTCCTCCTCCAGTCTTCCAGCTGCTCCTCCAGTCTTCCAGCTCCTCCTCCTCCAGTCTTCCAGCTCCGCCTCCTCCAGTCTTCCAGCTCCTCCTCCTCCAGTCTTCCAGCTCCTCCTCCTCCAGTCTTCCAGCTCCTCCTCCAGTCTTCCAGCTCCTCCTCCTCCAGTCTTCCAGCTCCTCCTCCTCCAGTCTTCCAGCTCCTCCTCCTCCAGTCTTCCAGCTCCTCCTCCAGTCTTCCAGCTCCTCCTCCTCCAGTCTTCCAGCTCCTCCTCCTCCAGTCTGCTCACCTCATGCTTCAGACCTTTGTTTTTTTTAACTTCTTCCATCAGACATGCTCAGTTCACTCTTTTTTTCTTCTAGAACATTCTCCTCCTGCCCAGTCCCTCCCCAGTGACGCTAAACTGACAGGCAATCAGACACTCCCTCCTTAAAAAAAAAATGAACGGCTCTTTACAAAGACTCGGTTCCCGTCATTCATTTCAAAGAGCCGTTCAAAAGATTCGATTCTTTCGTGAACGTCACATCACTAGTATTTATAACAGTTAGTGTTTTTCTTAACACATGCGCTGCAAAAATCTAAATCTTGCCAAATGTATTTTTCTCATTTCTAGTCCAAATATCTCATCACACTTAAAATCAGACAGAATCACCTAAAGAGGAACTTTTCAGTGAGATATAAGAACTGATTTATAGACAATAGATCTTTAAAATCTTATCTCAAGAAGTCTTACCAAGATAATTGTCACTTGTTCCAATGGCAGATTTTTTTTTTGCTCAATTCAAGATTTGTCTGCTGAATTTAAGCAAAAAAATGTACTAATGGCACATGTGAAAATTATCTTGATGAGATTTCTTGAAATAAGATTTTCAAGATCTTCTCTCTAACAATAAGTTCTTATACTTAACAAGTTCCTCTGTAGCTGATTCTGTCTTATTTTAAGTGTGATGACACATTTGGACTAGAAATGAGAAAAATACACTTGGTAAGACTTAAATTTTTGCAGTGTACAGACCCAGTGCTACTTTGAGTCAGTTCCTGAATTATTTTTTCTCAATATTTAACCTTTCTCAATTAATTTATCACCATTTATTATAATATTATTATCTTTATTTTGCATTTTTTCCAGTAAAAATAATGCATTTTCCCATATTTAATTTACTGATCATGTAGACCACAGGTGTCAAACATGCGTCCCGTGGGCCAAAACCGGCCACCAAAGGGTCCAATCCGGCCCTGTGGGATGAATTTACAAAGTGCAAGTTAGGACATCAAACTGAAAAATAATATCATAAAAACCTATAAATAATGACACCAATTTTCTCTCTTTGATTTAGTGCAAAAAATATTAAATTATGAAAATGTTTACATGAACAAACTATCCTTTAAAATGTGAATAACTTGAACAAAATGAAGAAATGAAGAAAATTCAGTGCAGTTTTAACAGTTTTCCGCCTGTTACTAAATGTTTTGTGCATTTGTGTAAATGATAAGTTGAGGCATAATACTGATAAAATTATGCTTATATTTCTTAACAATTTTTTTTTTTTGTTTTTCCAGGTTATTCACATCCTTTTTATTTGGATCATTTTTAAATGAAAATATTGGCATAATTGAACTTTTCTTTTTTTTCTTTTTGCACTAAAACAATTTGGAGTTGTCATTATTTATTGGTTATCATGCTATTGTTTGACTGGTCTGGCCCACTGCAGATTAAATTGGGCTGGAAGAAAATGAGTTTGACACCCCTGATCTAGTTGTTGATAAAAGCTCAGATTACAGTTGAAGGTTATTGTATCAGAAAGAGAGACAACTGAAGAAAAAGTGACTTTCAACAAAGACATCATTAAATGATCAGAAAAACGAGTCTCTTAAACCACTGTCATTGATCCAACTCCATGGGTTTTACTGGTGAATCAGTGTTGGAGAAGATGACGGTGTTTCCACGGTAACTATGGAGCCTCTGAACGTCCAAATATGGTCATATCTGATGACCATGAAAAGATGAAGAACTGTATTTTATAGCAATTATTTCCATGGATTGATCAGATTAGTGGATCAGAAGTTATTAAACAGTTTAGATCAGTGGATGGTTTTGGTGGTGCATGTTTGGGTCTTTATGGGCTAATACGTCAAAATCTCTGAAAAAAGTACAAATTAAGAAATCAGTAAAAACAAGAAAAGCACTCGGAGAGTGCAGACCTCCGCCAAGGCAGATCACCAGTCACCACCAAAATGTAATCATTTGTTCCTTGTGTCAGTATCAACATTTTCTGAAAATTTCATCAAAATCCTTCCATAACTTTTTGAATTATCTTGCAGACAGACAGACAGACAGACAGACAGACAGACAGATAGACAGACAGACAGACAGACAGACAGACAGACAGATAGACAGACACACAGATAGACAGACAGATAGACAGACAGATAGACAGACAGACAGACAGACACACAGATAGACAGACAGACAGATAGACAGACAGACAGACAGATAGACAGACAGACAGATAGACAGACAGACAGACAGATAGACAGACAGACAGACAGATAGACAGACAGACAGATAGACAGACAGACAGACAGACAGATAGACAGACAGACAGACAGACAGATAGACAGACAGACAGACAGACAGACAGACAGACAGACAGACAGACAGATAGACAGACAGACAGACAGACAGATAGACAGACAGACAGACAGATAGACAGACAGACAGACAGACAGACAGATAGACAGACAGACAGACAGACAGACAGACAGACAGACAGACAGATAGACAGACAGACAGACAGACAGACAGATAGATAGACAGACAGACAGACAGACAGACAGACAGACAGACAGACCCTGATGAAAACAGAACCGCCGCTGTCCTGGGCAGAGGTAATAATAAAAAATATATAAAACATTTGAACTTTGACTTTTTTTTCCCCAAAATGTAACCACATCTATTCTGAATCACTAGCAATCTATGAACCCAATTTGGCATAAATTCAACCAAGAGTTTTGCTGCTACAGACATTTGAAATGTCGCCCAGTATGAATAAATGTTGAAAAAAAACAGATTTTAAAAATTCATTAAAAAGTTTAACTTTGACTAAGTGTTCCCAAAATGTAATCAGATCTATTCTGGGTCACTGGCAATGTATAAACTCAATTTGGTATGAATTCCACCAATACTTTTGCTGCTGGAGTGTAAACAATGAAACAAACAAGAAAAGCACTCAGAGAGCGCAGACCTCTGCTGAGACAGATCTGCCCCCCCCCCCCTCCCCCAATCACCACCAAAACTTAATCATTTCTTCCTTGTGCCAGTAAATATGAAAAGGGAATATGGTGCAAAAAAAAGACAAAGACAGTATATTTACATTCAAATCATTATATTTTCAATAAATGTTATCCAAACTATGGTATTTTATCCAAGGGTTCTAATGTATGAAGGTCTGTTATTTTTTTGCTGTGTCTTTATTATTTCTTGTATCTCTGTCTAAACTGCTGTCGTGGTCACTCTTGGAAAAGAGGTTTTGATCTGAGTGAGGATTTCACCTGATTAAATAATGGATAAATAATGAAGGTTAGGAAAGTTAATGGACAGGAAAGTGTACTTCGACAATGTGTGGACCATGGAAATGAGGGTTAGAGGAGAAACCAGAACACTGTTGTCTATTCTCTGTGGTGTTAAATGTCCAAACAGACTTCATTTGTGTTGAATAGGAAAACTACACTTTGGTAGATACTGCGTTCCCAAGATGCTTTGAGAATTTGCCTAAAAGGAATAATTTACTGTCAGTGGACCCTCGTTGAAATGTATTTGTATGTTTGCTGTCAGTAGGTTCCATTTGGGTTGTTGTCATCTGGTTTGGACCAGATTCATACCAGAGATAGATAGATAGAAGGATAGAAGGATAGATAGAACAATAGATAGAAGGATAGAACAATAGATAGAACGATAGAACGATAGATAGAACGATAGATAGATAGATAGATAGATAGATAGATAGATAGATAGATAGATAGATAGATAGATAGATAGATAGATAGATAGATAGATAGATAGATAGATAGATAGATAGATAGATAGATCGATAGAGTCACTTTGGTGTGAATTCCTCCAGTAGTTTTGCTGCTACAGACGTGTGAAGTTTCGCTGATTATAAGTAAATGGAAAAAAAAAAAGATTTTAAAAATTCATTTAAAATGTAAACGTTGACATACTTACCCCAGAATGTAATGACATCTGTTCTGGTTTACTAGCAATCTATAAACCTGATTTGGTATGAATTCAACCAAGAGTTTTGCTGGTACAGACATTTGACATGTTGCCCATTACAGGTAAATGGGGGAAAAAGATTTTAAAAATTCACACAAAACTGTAAGTTTGACCTACTTTTTCCAAAATGTAATGACATCTATTCTGGGTCACTGGCAGTCTATAAACCTGATTTCGTATGAATTAACCCAGAGTTTTGCTGCTAGGGCAGGGCTGTCAAACTCATTTTAGTTCCGGGGCCACATACACCAATTTGACCTGAAGTGGGCCAAACCAGTAAAGTAATAGTATAATTTAGAAGTAATGACAGCTCTAAATGTTATTTTTTGCTTTAGTATAATAAATTATTACATTTACAAACTATTCTTAAACAAAAAAAATGTGAATAACCTGAACTTCTTTGAACAACCTGAAATTTTTTGAGAAAAATAATAATAACCATATTCTGCCTCAGCTCACTATTTCCTCATGTGCATCACAACTTACAGTTCACAGTGGATCTGGAAATTCACAAAACATTTAGTAACAGGCATCTGGAACTGATAAATGTAGAATTTAGCTTTGTGATCAATACAAGTTGATCATCATTGTCTTTGTGTAAAATTTGCATATTCTTCCAGGGGGCCGGATTGAACCCTTTGGAGGGCCAGTTTTGGCCCATGGGCCGTATGTTGGACACCTGTGGGCTAGAGTGTTACCAACCACAGAAACAAACTGCACCAAAAACAGTAGCCCTTGCCTCCCCTTTGGGGGTGGGGGGGTGGGGGGTGTTAGTAAATTCACTGCTTTAATCTGAGCAGGAGCTTAAATGGTATAATAGTGTGTTTGAGTACTTAGAAAAGCGCTATAGAAAACCGATGCATTATTATTATTGTTATTATAACAGACACTTAAAAGTAAATTTAAAAAAAAGAAATGAATGAAAAAGAATATCAGTTTAATTTAAGCTATATTCAGATTATTTTCATAGTTTTATTTAACACAAATTCTGCTGAGTCCGTCCCCTAAATGTGCCCCCACTGATCTACTGCAGGTGAAACATCAACATCAACTATGGAAATTTGCACTAAAAACTATATTTCAATTAAATAAATGAATTTAACTCCTTTAACCCTGACCTGGTGCTTCATTATGGAGAGGCATTATTGTAAACACAGGATAACGATCCACCATTGTCCTTTTGGACCCCCCCCAAAAAACACAACACTTTTATTGCATCATGACACCAGACAAACCAATTATTTGTTGTGTATTGACTCCATTTCTAAGCTAAGGTTATATAGTGCTAGCAGGGCTCCTGTACGTACAAGCCAATGTAGAGATTGTTATCAAGAATGTAGGCAACTAAGTTTAGAAATGTGGTTCGTGAACATCCACTAATGACCAGAACAACATGGACTCCAGTACAGACCTGACATGGCCTTCATAAATGTTACATATTGAAGCTTAACCCTTTCATGCATGAATTACAAGAACCTGAGTAAAGATTTTTTTCTTGGATGTTTTTATTCCTCCTTACACATGAAAAAAAAACAAGCCATCAGTTTTTTTTTCACGGAGTTACAAAAATGTCCATGCATTTGATTGTTGAAGAAAAAGAAACGTGTTTAAAACCCAATATCAGAACGTATGGAAGAGGATGAGAGCCACCGGAAAAAAATACAATAAACTAGGGTCCAATATGTATTTATTATTATTATTATTATTATTATTATTATTATTATGAGAAAAAAAAGTCAGAATTCTGAGTTTAAAGTCCAGTGGCCCTAATCCTGTTCCGTAATAAAGTAATATGAAAACAATGAAATAAACACATTTTTAATGCTACAAATCTGATGTTTTCTCCCATTTGAACACATTCTAGTTTTAGTTATGACTCACTTCATGGAGATAACATGCAAAAAAAAAAACCAAACTTTGTGTCTAATAAATACCAGGTGATTTCCACTCAAACATGTTGGTGCAGATCAGGTTTATGTAGTTAAAGTATCAGTTACATCAGTTCCAGTACTGGTCTGAATGTCAGTGTATTATTATGGGATGGTGCATTAGTGTCCACTGTGTTGGCTGATATGGAACTAAAACAACCAAAGCCATGAATATACAAGAGAACAGCTGGAGAAGAACTGACCACTGGAGTGACCACTGGAGTGACCAGTGTGCATGAAAGGGTTAACACCTTCAGCCTGAACACCAGGTGGAACAGTAACACTGTGGTGGGACTAACTGGCTGTCAGTGCGTTCATGAGCGTTGGTCTGCGTTTACGTACACCAGCAGATCTGTTCTCTTTCTAGGTCATTTATAGTAAGAGGGAGGAAAAGATCAAGTAGAGCCTGTTTTGATTTGACCAATTAGCAGATTATGTGAACTTGCATCACTAATTTGGAACAGCCTCAAGGCCTCAAATGTTTCCTGTGTCGAACAAAACATGAGGCGAGATAAAAGCTGACTCTATTTTTGGTGAAAACTGAATCCACGTCAGACATGGACTTGGACTAGACTCATGCCAAACGTGTCTCTGAGCTGACACATGAAGAAAAAACAGAACATACTGTATGTTCCACATCACAGACATGCCAGGAGACGGCGCCTGGCCGCAAGAAAGCTGACATGAGTGCCTGGTACCAGCTTTGATGCAGACACAAGGCTCAGATAAATGTGGCAGGCTGCAGCGCACATAAAAAACCAGAGCTGAGCTCAGGTTTGGATTTATGCTAAATACTGTTTTCATTCTTTATGCAAATAGAAAGAAAATAAACAAGTCCAACATAGACTACATGAG
>NC_043959.1:62578055-62588055 GCF_902148855.1 Sphaeramia orbicularis | reverse complement strand
TTTTCTTCTTACAGTGGATAATTTTTGGGGCTGATGTCTTTATTTTTTTCTTATAGTGGATAATTTTTGGGGCTGTTCTCTTTTTTTTTCTTATAGTGGATAATTTTTGGGGCTGTTGTCTTTATTTTTTTCTTATAGTGGATAATTTTTGGGGCTGTTCTCTTTTTCTTCTTACAGTGGATAATTTTTGGGGCTGTTCTCTTTTTCTTCTTACAGTGGATAATTTTTGGGGCGGTTCTCTTTTTTTTTCTTATAGTGGATAATTTTTGGGGCTGTTCTCTTTTTCTTCTTACAGTGGATAATTTTTGGGGCTGATGTCTTTATTTTTTTCTTATAGTGGATAATTTTTGGGGCTGTTCTCTTTTTCTTCTTACAGTGGATAATTTTTGGGGCTGTTGTCTTTATTTTTTTCTTATAGTGGATAATTTTTGGGGCTGTTCTCTTTTTCTTCTTACAGTGGATAATTTTTGGGGCTGTTGCACCTCTGGGCCACCACACCTGATGTATCAACTGTGATACAAAATTGAAACTCCTTCATGGAAATGGATATTTGGAACAAACTTCTGGGTTGTTCAGAAGGACCACTGAAGGCTCCAGTTTCAAAGAACTGGAATTTTCTGTCAGTGATGTACTGGTTCAGGCTTTACAGGGTTAATGTCAGTCTTGTAGTGTCACTAAAGGCCTCTGGTGAATGAACTCCTCCCCCTGGTGGATTATCTGTGTATTACATGTATCTAATTGAATACATCAGGTTTTTCAAGAAAACAAATATCACACTGATCACGTAGAGGGCTTCAGAACTCATGGATCAAATACGATGCGTTAGGTGTTCTAGGGTTAAGTACCATAATTCACACAGTGTTCAGGTCAGTAAGCTTTTTAATAATTACAGCCCCGCACCCCATGAAAGCTACGAGCACACATGTACGCACTCATAAACCATCTGTGTATCTACATTCATGTGCCACTGTTGTTCCAAATAGGACAGCTGTATAGGTTGGACATATTCTGTTTGGACTGGTCAGTTTAGAAGCACAGCGTGTCCCAACGCAGACACTGAAATGAGAGCGCGTTCATGTCAGACAGGAGTCCACAGACTGGACTGGGACATGCAGAAGGAGGACAGTCACAGTACAGACACACATGAGATGGTTGTGGTGCTTCTCCACTGACTGCACCAGCTCTGCTCTGCACAGGTTCTGCTGCTCTGCCACTGGGTACACTGGTGGGACCTGTGAAGGTTCCAGTGAGTGGTACCAGATGGGACAGAAAACTGCAGATCCCAGCCGGGTCACCTCACAGTCCTGGCCGAGTCAGTCACTTTGTGGGCGCTCATGTTGTGACACTGGGACGAGCCGTGTGGAAATGTCAAAGATATTCACCAGGAAAATAAATAAAGACATCTTAACATGGAAATGAAAAGCTACAGTTGTAACTGTCATCTTCTTCCGTTGTTGCTTGAATTGAGCAAAAAAAAAAAAAAAAAAAAAATCAAAAAAACTCTGCCAATGGAACAAGTGAAAATGATCTTGGTAAGATTTCTTGAAATAACATCTTCAAGATCTGTTGTCCAAAAATCAGCTCTTCTATCTGACTGAAAAGTTCCTCTTTAGGTGATTCTGTCGGATTTTAAGTGTGATGAGGTATTTGGACTAGAAATGAGAAAAATACACTTGGTAAGAATTAGATTTTTGCAGTGTAAGAGTGAGTTTTGCTCACAAATTAAGCTAAAAAATTATAATGAGTATCTGACCTTAGATTAGTTCCACTTTCAGCCCAACTGGATCTGCAGTGGGCCCGACCAGAAAAATAATAACAGGGAAAAAAGTACAATTCTACTATGATCAGGTTTACATCTACAAAGTTCCTGTAAAAATCTGAATAACATGAACAACTTGAATTGTCTTAAGAAAAACAAGTGCAATTTGAACAATATTCTGCCTGGGTTTATCAGTTTATCATTTACACATGTGCGCTACAATCACACTAAACATTTAGTAACAGACAGAATATTGGAAAAACTGCATTGACTTTTCTTCACATTTCCGTTTGTTTCATATTTATTCAGGTTATTCATGTTTTTTGTAAAAGTACAGTTTGATAATGGAAACATTTTCATGCAATTTTACTTTTTTGCACCAAAACACACAAAGAGAGAATGTGGGGCTGTCATTATTTGTAGGTTATTCTGATCATATTTGACTGGTTCTGACCCAGTTTAAATCTAATTAGACTCTATGTATCTGTATGTGGAACCTGAATTAAAATTATTTTGACACCATTCATTAGTTTTTCTTCACTTTTGTTCAGTTTGTCTTATTAATATATTTTATTGATTCTGTTTTAATTGTAATTGTGTGTTTTTAATCTCTCTTTTGCATTTTTGTAAAGCACTGTGAAGTGCCCTGTGTGTGAATTGTGTTATACAAATAAATGTGCCTTGCCTTTTGTTCATGTTGATTTATTATTAATTCTTGTTGTTTTATTTATTAGTTTGGCTGTTTTTGCTCATTTTGTTGTTCATTTTATTCTTTTACTTTATTTTATGTAAATGTTTTGCTTATTTTTTTCCACATTATTATTTTGTAGTTTAATTCATTTCTTCAGTGTAATTTTTGCATTTTACAAATTCACCGCATGGGCCAGACTGGAGCCTTTGGAGGGCCAGATTTGGCCCCCGGGCCACATGTTTGACACCTGTGCCTTAGAGCAAAACAAGTGGTTTTTATTGATGAAATTATGTTAGAAAAAGAGCTCTAATGTTGGTATTTTAGGTCTGTCTGCTTCTGTCTGCTATTTACATATTTCTGTTCACGTGTTTGTAGGACACAGAACTGCTACAGCAGGGCTCTCAAACATGTGTCCCACCAAAGGGTCCAATCCCACCCCTGGGATGAATTTACAAAGTGCAAAAATTCCACAGATTCATTTTAGTTCAGATCCACATACAGACCAATATGATCTCCAGTCAAATATCCCACAAAAAATAATGACTCCATATTTTCTTCTGGGTTTGATGTGAAAAAAGAAAAAATATTACATTATGTCTGTAAATAATGACAACTTCAATTTTTGTCTTTGTTTTTGTGCAAAAAATCACATTAAATTCTGAAACTCTTTCCATCTCCAAACTCTCCTGTACCAATAAAATGTGACTAACCTGAACAAATGTGTCCAACCTGAAATGTCTGTATTAAATTCAGTCCAGTTTGAACTCTTTTCTTCCTGTTCCTCAGTGTTTAGTGTCTTTGGAGATCTGATCCAGAATGCACATGGACTAATGAGAAGTGGAGCCAGAAGATATTTAATATTGCACTTTTTTTTTTTTTTTAAGAAATGTCAGTTTTTTCAGGTTATTCACATCTTTTTTTGTTTGGATAGTTTATATAAGTAAGTATTTTCATCATTTAATGTTTTTTTTTTTTTTTTTGCAGTCAAACACAGACATAAATTGTCAGTTGTCATTCTTTCTGGGTTCTTCTGTTCCTTTTTTCCTGGTTGGGTCCACTGCAGATCAGATCAGACTGAATGTGGAACCTGAAAGAACAGCAGTTAGAGAACCCTGATCTACAGGGTCAAAACACAGTATTCCAAATCTCTCTGACAGGACAGTTTAGAGACAATTTGACAGAGTACTGTTGCCAAATGACCCACATTTGTACTTTTAAATTCATTTTTGCATTAGTTGGACCATAAGGGATTATCCAAACAAGGAGCTACTTTATATGGAAATAAATGTTGGAATGGCCATCAGTTAAAGTTGGCTCTCCAACGGGACATGACTGTGTTTGGACCCTACAGAAATGTTTGTTTCATTTGTCTGGACTATCTAGTGTAGAATTTATTGATTATTTAGTGCAGGGCTGTCAAACGCCTGTTAGTTCAGTTCCACATTCAGCTAAATCTGATCTGCAGTGGACCCAACCAGAAAAATAAGAACAGAATAATATAGAAATAATGTCAACTGCAAACTTTCCTCTATGTTTTAGAGTGAAAAAAGTATATTTACATTATGAAAAGATTTACATCTACAAACGATCCTTTCAAAAGATGTGAATAACATGAACAAACTAAAACAGTAAGTGTAATTTTAACAATTTCAGTTTATCATTTACCCATGTACATTATAACGTACAGATCACAGTGGATCTACAAACACAAAACATTTATAACAGACAGAATATTATTAAAATTGTACTTACTTCTCTTAAGACATTTCAGGTTGTTCATTAATAATATATAATAATAATAATAATAATAATAATAATAATAATATAATAATAATAATAATAATACATTTATTTGTATAGAGCTTTTCATAGAACTCAAAGACACTTTACATACAGCAGATAAAAACAGAAACCAAATACATTAAAAACAGATAAAAAGCAGGTGCAAAAGGCAGCTATACCAATATAAAACTATTAAACATTAAAATTAAACATTAAAAGCAATCTTATTTGTTCAGGTTATTCACTTTTTTTTTTTTTTTTTTTTCAAAATTATACTTTGTTTTAGTGTAAATACATGCAAATATTTAAATTTACAAAGAGAAACATTTGGAATTGTCATTATTATTTCTGATATTCTGATAGTATTTGACTGGTTCTGTCCACGTCAGACTGAACTGGTCTGAATGTGGAACCTGAACTAAAAGGATTGTTCATATCTTCAGTGTAATTTTTGCATTTCTCAAATTCAAACCCCAGGGCCGGACTGGACCCTTTGGAGGGCCGGATTTGGGCCCCGGGGCGCATGTTTGACACCTGTGCTTTAGTTCATATAATGTCATAAAATAATCGCTCATTCGATCTTAAGTTCTCAGTCATCAACAAATTAAAATGCACACAATAAATGATTTTTTAATCTGCTTATGTGTGTCAGCTAAACACACAAAGCTGTCGGTGTGTCCTCAGTAACACTGATGATTCAGCTGAGCTCTTCCACCGATTCATATCTGACAGGAGCTTAGCAAAGGGTCAGCTGGATTTACACAGCAGCCTTTTGCCTATTTACAGTCCGCTCTGTGCATTTGACACAAACCAACTGGACAGGGTTGGTGTTTTTTTAACTCGCTCTCTCACTGCGTTACAGATGCAAGGCCAAAGCAAAGCCCACATTTCTGGTAGGAGAAACATTTCTACTTTTACACATTAAATAACACAGGTTTGGGGAGATTACATAAATATCACAGAACTAAGGAATGAATGAAGGAGAACAGTGTTTGCATGGGTGAGTACTTCTACTGGGAGAAAAAAAAAGAAAAATGTTTTTTTGATGCAAAGCAAAGCAGCAGAAGCATGTTCGCATAATTAGAGTGTGTAAGATGGAATTTTACGGTGGCCCAGAAGTGCAACAGCCCAAAAAATTATCCACTATAAGAAATAAAGAGAAGCAGCCCAAAAAATTATCCACTATAAGAAATAAAGAGAAACAGCCCAAAAAATTATCCACTATAAGAAATAAAGAGAACAGCCCAAAAAATTATCCACTATAAGAATAAGAGAACAGCCCAAAAAAGGTATCCACTATAAGAAAAAAAAAAGAGAACAGCCTAAAAAATTATCCACTATAAGAAAAAAAAGAGAACAGCCTAAAAAATTATCTACTGTAAGAAAAAAAAGAGAACAGCCCAAAAAATTATCTACTATAAGAAAAAGAGAACAGCCCAAAAAAATGTTCTACTATAAGAAAAAAACATACGTATCCAAATATCCGAAGAACATCAAAGGTAGAACAGCTCGTCTTTCCTTCTGCAGCACCGTTTTTTTTTCCTCCTGTTCCCTCAAATAAACAAAGAACAAACGCCTTTGACGATAGAAATGATCGTAAATGACAGAACGCACGCTCCAACATGCTGGTGTGTTTACATCTAACTCCCATAATTCCTTGCGCTCAGGCAGTTTGGTGTGACTTACCTGGAACGTTACAAAGTCGTGAGTCATGGATTGAAGTCGTGACTTACGGGCTGAAAAATGGGCCCTGAACGCAGCGTATGTATGGCCACTAAACCTACTACACTAACAGAAGGACACACAAGAGGCTCCACACACTCAGTAATGCAACACTTGTCAACACTAGAGGCAACACTCTCATCCCTGGCTTCCTTTTGTGAGAACGATGGCTTTAGGAGCTGCAGAATGTTCCACAACCTCCTCCTGCAGCAGCCGGGTCGTCTCACTAGTAGTTTGAGCTCCGACTACACGTTCAGGGAACTCAGCTGTGGAAACGCAGAGTGCAGAAGAAGCAGAAGATGTGAACTCACTTCCACCGTCACACAGGGTCCGATTATTTAGGTCACATGATGAAGGGATAAGAATAAAAGAGAGGAGAGAGAGAGAAGAAGAGGAGAGAGAGGGAGAGGGAGAGAGAGAGAGGGAGTAAGAAGACAGTAGAGAGGGAAGAGAGAGCAGAGGAGAGAGGGAGGGAGAGAGAGAGAGAGACAAGAAAGAGAGGGAGAGAGAGAGGGAGAGTGGAGAAAGAGAGGGGAGAGGGACGAGGAGAAGAAGAGGGAGAAGAGAGAGAGAGACAGAGAGAGAGAGAGGGAGAGGGAGAGATAGACAGAGAGAGAGGAGGGAGAGGGAAGAGGAGAGAGGGAGTAAGAGACAGAGAGAGGGGAGAGAGAGACAGAGCGAGGAGGGAGGGAGAGAGAGAGAGAGACAGAAGAGAGGGAGGTAGAGAGAGAGAGAGAGAAGAGAGGGAGAGAGAGAGAGAAGAGAGAAGAGAGAGGAGAGAGAGAGAGAAGAGAGAGAGGGAGAGAAGAGAGAGAGAGAGAGAGGAGAGAGGGAGAGAGAGAGAGGGGAGAGAGAGAGAGACAGGAGGGAGAGAGAGACAGAGAGAGAGAGAGGGGGAGAGGGATACAGAAGCGAATAGATAGGGAGAGGGAGAGGGAGAGAGAGAGAGAGGTAGTAAGAGACGAGAGAGGAGAGAGAGAGAGAGAGAGGGAGGGAGTAGAGAGAAGACAGAAGAGAGTGAGAGAGAGAGAGGAAAAGAGAGGGAGATAGAGAGAGAGACAGAAAGGAGGGAGAGAGAGAGGGAGAAAGAGACAGAGAAGGGAGACAGAGAGGGAGAGGGATGAGACAGACAGATACAGGACAGACAGGTTGGGGATTTGCTGTACTTTCTGTCAGGGGCATGAGAGCCACATGTTCAGCCCTGGACACAACAAGCACAAGAGCCACCCATACCCAGTCCAGACCCAGTAGCACATCCAGACCCAGTCCAGACCCAGTAGCACATCACCCAGTCCAGACCCAGTCACATCCAGACCCATCCAGACCCAGTAGCACATCCAGACCCAGTCCAGACCCAGTCCACCCAGTAGCACATCCAGACCCAGTCCAGACCCAGTCCACCCAGTAGCACATCCAGACCCAGTCCAGACCCAGTCCAGACCCAGTAGCACATCCAGACCCAGTCCAGACCCAGTCCAGACCCAGTAGCACATCCAGACCCAGTCCAGACCCAGTCCAGACCCAGTCCAACCAGTAGCACATCCAGAACCCAGTCCAGACCCAGTCCAGACCCAGTAGCACATCCAGACCCAGTCCAGGACCCAGTCCAAACCCAGTCCAGACCCAGTAGCACATCCAGACCCAGTCCCAGACCCAGTCCAAACCCAGTCCAGACCCAGTAGCACATCCAACCCAGTTCCAGACCCAGTAGCAGCACATCCACATGGAGGAAACCGGCTGCAGACTGCACGGGGGTAAACACAAGTCAGCCTAAGAACCTTAAAAAAGAGCTTTTTTTTTTTTTTTTTGCTAATTCATTCAATAAGAATCTTTGTGTTTGTTGTCATGATGTAATTTTTATTGAGTATTCCACTGGTTTATGTCCTCAGTCTTGCCTGGTCTTTTGATCCATAATATTTTGCTTTGTTTTAGTTTTGTATATTTTGAGGTTAACCCTTTATCAGGCAAGTGACTAATTTTAGTAATTTTCCTCAAACATTAATTCTTTAATTCATTAATCCTGTGCCTGATCGAAGTCCAGAAGCATGGTGGTTTTTAGGAACGCTATACAGTGATTCCAGGGATTTTATGGACATTTGGAAGCTGTAAATAGTGACTATAAATGATGTTATGTCAGTTTATGACCTTATAACAGTTGTTTTATTACATGTGTGTACTTTTTAGAAAGTGCTGCTCAGATGTTTTATGGCAAGAGGAGGTAGATGATGATGTCTAAGAACACACTAAGGTTGAAATGTAGAATTTCAGAGTATTTCAAAGAGGGTCCTATAAAGGGTTAATGGTGCTAGGTGAAATACTGGACCTACTGATGCACTGCTTCAGATTACTTGTGATGTCTGTGAAACAGCACTTTGGTAGGCAGCAAATCACATGAACTGGATCAACACTAGGGGTGTATGAAACACCGTTCAGAGTGTATTAACTGTGTACACTAGGAAACCGGCTGTAGACTGCACGGGGGTGACACATTAAAAAAAAAAAAAAGTGTAACATTAGGAAAGTGTCAGCATTAGAAACAACTGAGAGCTCCGGCTTTAAAGTGTGCATGTTCAGCTGAATATTGCTCAAATGCAGGACTATTGACAAACTGTCAAATGATGTTAGTTCTCATTTCGCAATAAGTCGATGAGATATAAATGACCCAGCAAAAAAAAAAAAAAAAAAAAAAGAAATAGATAAAAAAAATCATGCCAGCTTTAGCTTCCAGGCCTGCTGTTGCTGAGTTTAAATCCATTAAAGCCTATAAAGGGGGACTTAGTGGCACTATGGACAAGTTACAGACTGTGAGACTGTGACTAAACAGCCTGAGGTGTTCCAGGACCGGCTCACGTCACACGAGTGTTTATCAGTGGATAAAACCCCCAGGAGCAGAAAAGATGATACTACTGTGCACTTCTGCTGCTCTAACATTCTTACATCTACACAGTTCTGAGCCTAAAACCCATTTGATACTCACAGTTCTTACTACACACCAGTGTTTCTCAAACTGTGGGGTGGGCCCCCGGGGGGGGGGGGGGGGGGGGGGGGGGGCGTGAAGGCTTGCTGGGGGGGTCATGGGATCACTCCTGGGTATTTTTTTTTTTCGGGTTACGACATGTAGCAGGTGGAACTAATGTTCTAGTGTTGGGGCAACCCTGGACTCATTTTAGGGACGGACAACAAACAGATCTGCTGCCATGGTGATCTGTGACTGGACAAAGAGTTTAGGTTTGGAGACTGGACCAGGACTGGACTGGAAAAGACACATGGGACATGTTTGTGTTTTTG
Source organism: Sphaeramia orbicularis (assembly GCF_902148855.1). NCBI lineage: Eukaryota > Metazoa > Chordata > Actinopteri > Kurtiformes > Apogonidae > Sphaeramia > Sphaeramia orbicularis. Next base: position 62,578,813 of record NC_043959.1, on the reverse strand, counting down.
CACAGTTTGGACTTTAATGTTCTGAGATGTGCAGTGGAAACAGGCTCACTGCAGCCACTGATACTGTTCAAATGTTCGTCTTGTTACCAAAATTTGTTTGTTGTTCCAAAAATAGTAACTTTATTGTCATAGTTGTAAGTTAATTGCACATTTCCTATTTTATTTGGAAAAATATTGTCTCAGGGTGCAGTCTGGGTGAGTTTATTTGTATTATTCACACCAAGATCTAAGTCACTTTTAACTTGCGCAACAAATAATTGCAGGAAAAGCTAAAAGTATTGTTACAGTATTGATGTTTCTTTCAATAAAAGTTCCTAATTGCACCGCTGTTACAATGTGTTGGGGTTGACGGGGGCCTGGAGATTTTTCGTCCTCCAAAAGGGGGGGCCCGACAGAAAAAGATTGAGAACCACTGCTTTAGCCACTTCATAGTGTGTTAAGGATAGAAGCATCAGGTATAGAGTACCCATCCTGTCTGTAGGTTGCAGGCCAACATGTCCAACGCCAACACACAAAATGTTACAAAACAGAAAACACCTCAGCCATCACATTTCAAGTAGTATGGGCCTCCACGGTCAAATACTTCCAAAAAGCTGAAGACACTATGTGCATTCTGCTTCTGCAAGGACATGGTCCCACGACAATCGAACAGATCCTTCAGAAAAGTGATAGTCAGTTAGTCTGGGGAGCAGAGTCCTGCAGGGAGCCACCGTCCACCACCGTCCAGCCACCGTCCAGCCTGAGGATCTCCACATCTG